>NC_079199.1:61094207-61394207 GCF_029499605.1 Hyla sarda
CCCTGCCCGTAGTGTGCCATCAGAGCAGGTGATTAGTGTGGCAGAGGCCATAGTAACCCCAAGGAGAACTCGTCTGTCCACAAAAAATGTGGAGAGACTGACCTTTGTGAAGATGAATCAGGCATGGATAAGCCAGGATTTCCAACCACCAATGCCTGATGCATCAGAGTAGATTAACCATGGCGCCACACCAACACCTCACAAATATGGATAGTGCCAAACAGATTTAAGGTGCTGCACCCCAGTTACAAACATTCCTCTGCATCAGACCTTTTTTCACTCACATTTGTCACTGGGTACTGGTATTGCCACCCACCGCACCACTCTATCACCGGGTCGCTTTTAGGACTCCTGATGCTGCTGCTGCCACCTTCAGGCTGTCTCATTCAGCCACTATATGGTATCTTCTCATGCTTCAGCTAACTCCAGGCTGTGCCATTCAGCCACTACATGGTATCCTCATGCTTCAGCCACCTCCAGGCTGTGCCATTCAGACACTATATGGTCTCTTCATGCTTCCACAAACTCCAGGTTGTGCCATTCAGCAACTATATGTTCTCCTCATGCTTCAGCCACTTCCAGGCTGTGCCAATCAGACACTGTATGGTCTCCCCATGCTGCCACAAACTCCAGGAAGTCATTCAGCCACTATATGGTCTCCTCATATTGATGCCACCTCCAGGCTGTCTCATTCATCCACCATATGGTCTTTTCTCATGCTTCAGGCAACTCCAGGCTGTGCCATTCAGCCACTATATGGTCTCTTCTCATGCTTCAGCCACCTCTAGGTTGTGCTATTCAGCCACTAAAGGGTCTCCTCATGATTGAGCCACCCCCAGACTGTCATTTAGCCAAAATATGATTTACTGATGCTGCTGGGCCTGGGCCTAAAATGTTTTATGCTAGCACTAGCTACAATAAATATTCAATTTAAATTTCAAAATTCATCTTATTATCTTAGGAATTGTGCAGCCCCAGTGTCTACTCATGCTGCTGCCAGCTCCCAGCTGTGCGATTCAGACACTACAGTATATGTTCTCCTCATGCTTCAGCCACCTCCAGGCTGTGCCAATCAGACACTGTATGGTCTCCCCATGCTGCCACAAACTCCAGGCAGTCATTCAGCCACTATATGGTCTACTCATACTGATTTCACCTGCAGGCTCTGTCATTGTGCTGACATGTGACATGTGACTCCTTGTTTGATTTGGTCCTTTGTACCCACACGCTGGGGCCCGGGACACTAAAACTTGGGAGTTGAAATTTAAATTTCAATCTTCTATTTTAATTTCAAAATTCATCTTTTAATCTTAGGGATTGTGAAACCCTAGTGTCTACTCATGCTGCTGCCAGCCCCAGGCTGTGTCATTCAGCAACAATATGTCTTTTCATGCCGCCAACACCTCCACACTGTGTCATTCAGCCACTTTATGGTCTCCTCATGCTTCAGCCACCTCCAGGCTACGTCATTCAGCAACTATAAAGTTTCCTCATGCTTCGCCAACCTCCAGATTGTGTCATTCAGCCAATATATAGTTCATCTTTTAATCTTAGGAATTGTGAAGCCCTAGTGTCTACTTGTGCTGCTGGAAGCTCCAGGCTGTGTCATTAAGCAACTATATGGTCTTCTCATAATGATGCCACCTCCAGGCTCTGTCATTGTGCTGTCATGTGACATGTGACTCCTTGTTAGATTTAGTCCTTTTTACCCACACACCGTGGCCCGGGACACTAAAACTTGGGAGTTAAAATTTCAATTTCAAAATCCTCAATTTCAATTTCAAAATCTTAAATTTCTATTTAAAAATCTTACATTTCAATGGTCTCCTCATGCTTCTGCCAACTCCAGGCTGGTCCATTCAGCCACTATATGATCTCCTCAGGCTGCACACACCTCCACGCTGTGTCATTTAGCCACTATGTGGTCTCCTAATTCTACCAACACCTCCACGCTATGTCATTTAGCCACTATATGGTCTCATCATACTGATGCTGCCACCAGGCTCTGTCATTGTGCCACTCTGCGGCAATGATTCTAAAAGCGATGGCTGCAATCTGCATGTCATACTGAACAGTATTATTTCACTACCACAGCACACTTCAAATGCGTGTTAGAACAAAGCAAAGTGTTCTACACCCCTATTGAGGCTCTATGTGGTCCAGAAATAACTATTTTTAATATAATTTGTCTAGGGAGGGAATGTCATCATGGTTATAGGCAGGGATAGGGGAGTGGGCGAGAATAGTGTGCACTCCTTCCCTGATCATACGTGACATTTAGTCTACCAAGCAAAGTAGATGGCACAGATGTTTGGGCAACTTCCAAAGGAGAAATTGCTTTACTAATTTTAGGGGTCCTTTTTTTCCTTTTACCTCTTGTGAAAATAAAAAGTATGGGACAACACCAGCATGTTAGTGCAAAAATGTATATTTTTTTACACTAACAGGCTGGTGTAGACCCCAACTATTCCTTTTCACAAGGGGAAAAAGGAGAAAAAGCCCCTCAAAATTTGTAATGCGATAAATCTCCCCCTAACTGACTCCGCTCGAATCATAAGATTGAATGGAGTCTGTGAACAAATACAATTGCAGACAATTTTAAAGGGGTACTCCGGTGGCCAATGTATTTTTTCAGTTTCTACTTACCCTTAGGTGAGTTTTCTTGGTCTCTGGTCTCGTGCATGCTCTTTGTTTGTCTTTCTTTTCCTTTCTTTGCACAAGTGTGTAGCATCTATTTCCGGTTTGCGTTTGTTTTAGAAACTACAGCTCCCAGCATGCCTTGTAGCCTGCCCAACTTGTTTTACATTGCCGCCCAGCCCTGTTTGTGCGTGACTTTTTTTCTTTCTTTCCCCTTTAGCACTCCTATTCCCCGCCCTGCTCATTAGTATACCCATCCCACCCACTGTCACCCCACAGTCCTCACATCAGGGAATGAATGAATTGTCAGTGGTGGGAACTGATCTTATGTGGCCCGCAGGCACTGCTCTCCCTCCGCCCCCCCCCCCAATGAATTCCTGCCCTTCCACCCCCCTCACCCCCCTTCCACCCCCAAAGCGATGTCCCAGCAAGGGATAAAGGACACCTGTACTGCAAAATTTTCCATATTCCTGTGGCCCGGCTGCAAAAATAAACTAAACAAACTTTGTCTTACCTTCCAGCTTTACCCCTTTGCTATAGAAACGGCCTCACGATCACGGGAACGTCACACAGCCGTCAGCCTATCACCAACCGCAGTGATGTCCTGCCTTGATGATAGGTGATAGGCTGATCGCACTGTCATGTAAGGAGCCGGCTGGCTGGAGGCAGGACATCACTGCGGCCGGTGATAAGCTGAGCAAATTGTCATGTAAGGAGCCGTCCGGCTCCTTACATGACAGTGCGCTCAGCCTATCACCAGCGGAGGCGGGACATGATAGGCTGATGGCTGTGTGACATTCCCGTGAGGTTGTTTCCGTAGCAACGGGGGAATGCTGAAAGGTAAGTCAAAGTTTATTTAGTTTATGTTTTCAGCCGGGCACAGGAATATGGAAAATTTAGCAGTACAGGTGTCCTTAAACCCTTGTGGGGACATTGCTTTGGGGGGGGAGGTGAGAGGGGGGTGGAAGAGCAGGAATAAGATCATCATTGGGGGGGGAAAGGAGAGCGGCGCCCACGGGTCACATATCATTAGTTCCCTAATGTGGAGACAGTGCGCTGCGGCTGACAATTAATTCCCTGATGTGGGGACTGCACGTGAGAAGCTGACAGTGCACCACAAGGGGGAATCATGATAGCCGATACCCCTGATTCCTACCCCGGGCGCACGGTCCTTGTTGGGGAGAATGGATGTCTCCTCCCGCTGTGAGCCTGCCCTGAGCCAGGTGCAGGGCAGGCTGACAGCGGGAGGAGACATTCATCCTCCCCAACAATTCAATGAATATTCATTACAGGGGTGTGGAAAAGGGGTAAAACCATTGCAGGAAAATAAAAAACAGCAACACCAGCAGCAATGACGTCTTGTCCACAACAGTGAACAAACATGGCCGCAGGTGTGAACAACAGCCAAAAGCAACCAGAAAAACTGCTGAACTTCCTTCACAGAAAACAGGTAAGTAAAAAACATAAATGCTGTGGACAGATGTATAACACGTGAATTACAAAAGTGCTAAACTCGCTACAAACATGCTAGATAACCATAAAACTGTGGTACCGGAGTACCCCTTTAAGCTTCGATTTTAAAGGGGTACTCCATTGGTCAGCGTTCGGAAGTAAATGTGACCTCATGAGGGGCGTGGCCGACCCCCGCAGAGCGAAAACAGCGCTCGGAACATATACTTCCGAACATTGGCCAGTGGAGTACCAATTTAAACTTTGCCATGGAGGCACAAATCATGATGAGAATTCACCATTATACTATTTTGTATCTGTAAATCTGTAACAAGTCTAGATACTGGGAAAGTCCTGGCAAAAGTAATCACCGGCTGGTGTTTTACAAAACATGCTGAGGCGTATTGTAGCACATTTTTTTGCCCTCATATGTGCATGCCACATACCTACATCTAAGTAGTGTACCATTTTGTACCTGTAAATCTGTCAAGGGCCTACATACTGTGAAAGTTCAAGCAACAGTATTCACCGGCTGGTGTTTTACAAAAATACTGAGTTTTTAGGCTTATTGTCGTGGATTTTTCTGCCCTCATCAGTGTATACCGCATATGTACATCTAAGTAGTGTACCATTTAGTACCTGTTAATCTGTCAACGGGCTACATACTGAGAGAGTTCAAACAGCAGTACTCACCGGCTGGTGTTTTACAAAAATACAGAGTTTTTAGGCTTATTGTCGTGGATTTTTCTGCCCTCATCAGTGTATACCGCATACGTACATCTAAGTAGTGTACCATTTAGTGCCTGTTAATCTGTCAAGGGGCTACATACTGAGAAAGTCCAAGCAAAATTACTCACCGGCTGGTGTTTTACAAAAATACAGAGTTTTCAGGCGTATTGTAATGCATTTTTCTGCCCTCATCAGTGTATACCGCATATGTACATCTAAGTAGTGTACCGTTTTGTACCTGTTAATCTGTCAAGGGCTTAAATACTGTGAAAGTCCAATCAATATTACTCACCGGCTGGGGTTTTACAAAACTTACAGCGTTTTTAGGCTCATTGTATCGCATTTTTCTGCCCTCATAAGTGCATACCACATATCTACATCAAAGCAGTCTACTATATTGTATCTGTAAATCTGTAACAAGTCTAGATACTGGGAAAGTCCAGGCAAAAGTAGTCACCGGTTGGTGTTTTACGAAAATACGTTTTCCAAGTGTACTATAGAGCCCTTTTTTTCCATCATATGTGCATACCACAAACCTACAAATAAGTAGTGTGTTTTTTTGAACCTGTTAATCTGCAACAAGCCCACATACAGTGAAAGGCATGTAGCAAAACGTATTTTGCACCCCTTGTATACGCACTAAGTGTGCCAGGCAGAGAAGTGCCAGAACGTTCTCAGAGGAGTGGCAGAGGCCTAAATTTATCAGTCAGAGGTCACAGCAGACTAGGGGCGAGTGGCAGAAGAGTCGCAGCGAGAGGCCTGTGCTCCCGGTATCAGCTACTGTTCGTGTCTCTACCGACAACCCATCTGTCGTCGTGGCCGTCATCCACTTCATCACAAGTAACATCTGATACCCCCAGTCAACAGTCGGTGGGTTTCTCAGACACAACCCTCAGATGGCATGGCCCGGGAGCAGTCCATGTCCTTCCATTGCCTCTGCCCTATGCTGTTCCCACCCCTAAAGAATTATCTTAAGCAGTGGGTTCAGCTCCACTATTAAGTGAGGAAGATGTATTAGATGACAGTCAGAAGCTACTGCCCAGCCAAGAAGTGGCAGAGACATCTGCCGCTTCCTACGCTAGGTGGACAATTATTGATGAAGAGGGTGAAGTGGGAGGTGATGTTTCCAGCATTCAGGGTCCTGAATCATACACTGTTGAAGAACCTGAGGAGGACATCAGTGACATGCAAACAGAACTCATCATCATCAGCAGAAGAGGGTTGCAGGTTGCCGTGAGGCAGCAGATGAGCCAGCAAGGTGGTAGCATGGTTGACAGTCAGCATAGTGGCAGAAGTGGAAATTCAGGAGCCAAACGTGCCCAGGGTAGTCCACCTGCTTCGCGGCAGCCTACCTTCCCGGGAGGTAGTGGAACTGGGGTTCCTGGAGATGGCGGCAGTAGCAGTCAATTATTGCGCACTGATACTCGGTATCTGATACTCGGCGGTCTGGCAGTTTTTCATCAAGTATCCGGAGGAAGTTAACACCGCCACATGCAAGATATGTCAGCAGACGGTGAAGCATGGACAGGGCAGCAATGTTGGCACCACAGTCCTGCGTCAACATATAATGCGCCACCATACAGCAGCCTAAGACAACCGAGGCTCAGATGAAGTGGTCCAGCCTGCCGCATCACCCAGTGGCACGCCCTTCCCTCTTTTAGCCAGCCAAGGGACAAACACCTCAGGTAAAGGGGGCTGTATGTCATACACTCCTTCTGTCGCTCCAGATGCTTCTGCTCCTCCAACTTGTAGTCAGCCATTCCACCAACAATCCATAGGTGAAGCCATGTCCAAGAGACAACAGTATGTGCCCACTCATCCAATGGCGCAGAAGTTGAATGTCCAAGTTGCTGGTGCTGCAGTCCCTTCCATTTCAAGTGGTGGACTCTGCACCTTTAAGAGAATTGATTGCTTGTACCGAGCCGAAGTGGAGAGTCCCAAGCCGTCATTTCTTTGCGAAGAAGGCATTACCAGCCCTGCATAATTCTGTACAAGAGAATGTGTGCCAGTCCTTGAGCCTGTTGGTGTGTTCAACAGTGCCGACGAGTGGAGCTGTAACTACGGGCAGGGACAATACATGTCTTTTAAGGCCCACTGGGTAACTGTGGTTCCTGCACAGCCACAATAGCAATGTCATGATTCGGCAGGCTGGAGGTGGATCCTCTGTGCCAGAGAGGGATTGGCGTGGACCGTGTCGGTGGACCGGTTCTAAGTTGCTACTGGTATTCACCAGAGGCCGCCGCAAAGCGGGATGGTCTTGCAGCGGCGGTAGCAACCAGGTCGTATCCACTGGCAACGGCTCAACCTCTCTGACTGCTGAGATAAGCGCGGTACAAGGGAGTAGACAAGAGCAAGGTCAGACATAGCAGAAGGTCGGGGCAGGCGGCAAGGTTCGTAGTCAATGGTAATAGCAGAAGGTCAGGAACACAGTAGTGGTAAACACAGAGTAGCTTTCTCTAGGCACAAGGCAACAAGATCCGGCAAGCAAGAGCAGGGGAAGTAAGGTCATACAGCCAGGGAGCAGGTGGAAACTAATTAGGGTGATTGGGCCAGGCACCATCATTGGTGCACTGTCCCTTTAAAATTCAGAGAGCTGGCGCGCGCGCGCCCTAGAGAGCGGAGCCGCGCGTGCCAGAGCATGACAGCCGGGGACCGGGACAGGTAAGTGACTTGGGATGCGATTCGCGAGCGGGCGCGTCCCGCTATGCGAATCGCATCCCCGCCGGCAATGTCAGTGCAGCGCTCCCGGTCAGCGGGTCTGACCGGGGCGCTGCAGGGAGAGAAACGCTGCGAGCGCTTCGGGGAGGAGCAGGGACCCGGAGCGCTAGGCGTAACAGTCCCCCCCCTTAGGTCTCCCCCTCTTTTTGTCGGGATGTCGCTCCACATGGGACGAGGACATTGGGAGCGATTGTAGAGTCTCCTTCTGGGGGACAGTGAAGTCCTGGGTATACTCATGAATGGCAGACCAGTCAGAAGGAGTGGGAATGGGGAGGGGGGGCAGAGGGTAAGGCTTGGCACGGGGCAGAGTGTCACCAGGACGGGGGCTATGAGGAGGCACGGCACAGTCCTGATAGGCCTTGGGGAGACCAGGCACAGGAGGAGACACTGAGGCCCGACAGACGGGGCTGGGAGCAGACGTGAGGCATTTCTTGCGGCAAGCAGGACCCCAATTCTTGATCTCCCCGGTGGTCCAGTCAAGGGTGGGAGAATGGTGCTGGAGCCATGGCAGACCGAGGAGGACTTCAGAGGTGCAGCCGGGCAAAACCAAAAATTAAATTTTCTCGAGATGCGGTCCAATGTTCATAAGCAGGGGCTCTGTGCGATAACGCACAGTGCAGTGCAACTTGACTCCGTTGACCGAAGAAATGTAGAGCGGCTTGATGAGACGGGTCACCGGGATGCAGTACCTATCAAGCAAAGAGGCCAGAATGAAATTTCCAGAAGAACCAGAGTCCAAGACGGCCACGGCAGAGAAGGAGGAGTTGGCAGAAGGAGAAATCCGTAAGGGCACAGTGAGACATGGAGAGGCAGACTCCGTACCCAGAGACGCCAGACCCACGTGAGCTGGTTGCGTGCGTGCATTTTCCAGACATGGAGGACGAATAGGGCAATCCACCAAGAAATGTTCGGTACTAGCGCAGTACAGACATAGATTTTTATCCCTACGGCGAGACCTCTCTTCAAGAGTCAGGCGAGACCGATCCACTTGCATAGGCTCCTCCGTGGGAGGCACAGGGGTAGATTGCAAGGGATACCGTGAGAGAGGTGCCCAGGGATTAAGGTCTTTTTCCTGGCGGAGTTCCTGGTGTCTTTCAGAAAAACGCATGTCAATGCGGGTGGCCAAATGGATAAGTTCATGCAGGTTGGTAGGAATCTCTCGTGCGGGCAGCACATCTTTGATGTTACTGGATAGGCCTTTTTTAAAGGTCGCGCCGAGAGCCTCGTTGTTCCAAGATAATTCGGAAGCGAGAGTACGAAATCGGATGGCGTACTCACCTACTGAAGAATTACCCTGGACCAGGTTCAGCAGGGCAGTCTCGGCAGAAGAAGCTCGGGCTGGTTCCTCGAAGACACTGTGAACCTCAGAGAAGAAGGAGTGTACAGTGGCGGTGACAGGGTCATCGCAGTCCCAGAGTGGTGTGGCCCAAGCCAAAGCCTTCCCAGACAGGAGACTAACCACGAAAGCCACCTTCGACCGTTCTGTAGGAAATTGGTCCGACAACATCTCCAAATGTAGGGAACATTGTGACAGGAAACCTTGGCAGAGTCTAGAGTCCCCATCAAATTTGTCCGGCAGGGACAAGCGGAGGTTAGGAGCGGCGACACTCGTTGCGGAAGAGGTGCAGGAGCCGGCGGAGGAGATGGTTGTTGCTGCTGTAGCTGTGACTGAAGTTACTGAAACTGTGACTGAAGCTGCTGTAGCTGTGACTGAAGTTGCTGTGTCATGGTGGTCAAGTACGACAGCTGGTGATCTTGTTGGGCGATCTGTCGGGATTGCTGGGCAACCAGCGTGGTGAGGTCAGCGACGACTGGCAGCGGGACCTCAGCGGGATCCATGGCCGGATCTACTGTCACGATTCGGCAGGCTGGAGGTGGATCCTCTGTGCCAGAGAGGGATTGGCGTGGACCGTGTCGGTGGACCGGTTCTAAGTTGCTACTGGTATTCACCAGAGCCCGCCGCAAAGCGGGATGGTCTTGCAGCGGCGGTAGCAACCAGGTCGTATCCACTGGCAACGGCTCAACCTCGCTGACTGCTGAGATAAGCGCGGTACAAGGGAGTAGACAAGAGCAAGGTCAGACGTAGCATAAGGTCGGGGCAGGCGGTAAGGTTCGTAGTCAATGGTAATAGCAGAAGGTCAGGAACACAGTAGTGGTAAACACAGAGTAGCTTTCTCTAGGCACAAGGCAACAAGATCCGGCAAGGAAGAGCAGGGGAAGTGAGGTCATATAGCCAGGGAGCAGGTGGAAACTAATTAGGGTGATTGGGCCAGGCACCATCATTGGTGCACTGGCCCTTTAAATCTCAGAGAGCTGACGCGCGCGCCCTAGAGAGCGGAGCCACGCGTGCCAGAGCATGACAGCCGGGGACCAGGACAGGTAAGTGACTTGGGATGCGATTCGCGAGCGGGCGCGTCCCGCTATGCGAATCGCATTCCCGCCGGCAATGTCAGTGCAGCGCTCCCGGTCAGCGGGTCTGACCGGGGCGCTGCAGGGAGAGAAACGCCGCGAGCGCTTCGGGGAGGAGCAGGGACCCGGAGCGCTCGGCGCAACAAGCAACTTGGACAGGTCACACCGCTTCCTCGTCCACGCTCTCACTCTCAGGCAGTTGGTCCTGTGACAGTGTGTGGCTCCGCCTCCTCATCCTCTACCATGTCCTCGGCCTCCATTGCACATACAAATCTCAGTGGCTTTACATCGTACCATGTGTGTAGGGCACGGCGGTGTCACGCTGTTCTTCACATGGTTTGCCTTGGCGAATGGAGTCATACGGGGGAGTAACTGCTAATATTAATTCGTCAAGAGATTGAAGTATGGCATACTCCACGAAAATTGGAAATGGGAAACATGGTGACCGACAACGGGAAGAACATTGTGTCCGTGCTGCGACAAGGAAGTGTGAAACATGCGCCCTGCATGGCACACGTGTTGAATGGTTGTCAAGCACTTCCTGAAGTATTCACCCCATTTGCAAGACATCCTAACAATGGCAAGAAAACTGTGCATGCACTTCAGCCACTTGTACACCGCAAAGCACACCCTCCTTGAGCTGCAGCGTCAGAACATAGTCTTATTTGTGACATTGCCACACGTTGGAATTCCACCCTCCATATGTTGGACAGACTATACGTACAAAGAAAAGTCATCACCGATTTCTTGATGATCCAAGCAGATAGGGGTACTACCCTGTGTACCTTCAATGTGAACCAATGGCAGCTCATATGTGACAGCTGCCATTTGCTGAAGCCCTTTGAGGAAGCCACATTATTTGTAAATCGCCTGGATTACGGGATGAAGAACGTAATTCCACTCCTACATTGCCTACAACAAACCATTGAAACGATGGCTGGTCACAGCAATGGAGACATTGCGCCTACATCTCACGGCTACATGAGCCCTGTGGGAGCTGAACTGGAGGAGGAGGAGGAGGGACAGAGTGGAGCACAGTTTAGGTTTGATGAGATGGGCGGTGTTTCTAGTCATCGGACAGGAGAGGAGGAGCATGATCAGCTAGAGGAGCTAGAGGGTTATTATGAGGAAATCGAGACAGAGGACCCAGACACACTGTGGCAGTATGCAGTGGAAATGAAGGCAGGGAGTCCCTCCGAGTGACTGGCGCAAATGGCACGATGCATGCTCAGTTGCTTGCGTAGTGACCCCTGAATTGTCATAATTCGTCAGAGGGATGACTTCTGGCTCTCTACCTTATTGGACCCTCGCTACCGTCACAGAATGGGGGCCTTTTTTACACTAACTAAGAGGGAGGACATACTGACCTACTACAGAGAGATCCTACGTAGTCAGTTGGCCGATACCTATCGGTGACATGGTCCATCCACTAGCGGGTCTGACTCGGGGGGCCCTCTGCGCTCACCTTCCACTGCCATGGCTGCTGAGGAGGGGTGGCAGGAGCAGTACCAGCTCCATCAGCAGCAGCCTGAGTCTAAAGTCGCTCATGAGTAGCTTTCTTCATTGCTTCATAGTGAAGCAATTCATCAGCAGCAGGTAGACATGGAGCAGGAACGAAACCAGCAGGTGGCGGCATACCTTGACATGGCCATTCCAACAAACCTTGAAGATCCGCTGGACTTCTGGGCAGCCAAACTTGATTTATGGCCGCAACTAGCAGAGTTTGCCCTGGAAAAGCTGTCCTGCCCGGCCAGTAGTGTGCCATCAGTACGGGTGTTTAATTGTGAAGCCCTGGGGTCTCCTGATTCTTCAGCCAACTCCAGGCTGTGTCATTCAGGCAATATATGGTATACTGATACCGCTGCTGGGCCTGGGTCTGGGAATGATAATTTTGTTATGGTAGGTAGCACTAGCTATCCAAATTTCTTCATTTTAAATTAAAAAAATTCTTGTGTTTTTTCTTGGGGATTGTGAAGCCCTGGGGTCTCCTCATGCTTCAGCCAACTCCAGGCTGTGTCATTCAGGTAATATATGGTTTACTGATACCGCTGCTGGGCCTGGATCTGGGAATAAAACTTTTGTCATAGTAGGTAGCACTAGCTATCCAAATTCTTCATTTTAAATTTCAAAATTATTTGTGTTTTTTCTTGGGGATTGTGAAGCCCTCGGGTCTCCTCATGCTTCAGCCAACTCCAGGCTGTGTCATTCAGGCAATATATAGTTTACTGATACCGCTGCTGGGCCTGGGTCAGGGAATACAAATTTTGTTATGGTAGGTAGCACTAGCTATCCAAAATCTTCGGTTTAAATTTCTGAATTCATCTTTTAATCTTAGGGATCGTGAAGGCCTAGTGTCTACTCATGCTGGTGGCAACTCCTGGCTGTGCCACTATATGGTCTCCTCATGCTGCCAACACCTCCACGCTTTGTCATTCAGCCATTCTATGGTCTCCTCATGCTACGAACACCTCCACGCTGTGTCATTCAGTCACTATATGGTCTCCTCATGCTGCCACCACCTCCACGCTGTGTCATTCAGGCACTATATGGTCTCCTCATGCTTCAGCCTCATCCAAGCTGTGTCATTCAGCCACTATATGGTATCCTCATACTGATGCCACCTCCAGGCTGTGTCATTGTGCCGCTCTGTGGCAGTGATTCTAAAAGTGATGCCGGTAATCTTCATGTTATTCTGAATAACATTATTATTTCACTACTCCAGCACACTCCATATGCGTGTTAGAACACTGCAAAGGGTTCTATACCCCTATTGAGGCTCTCTGTAAGCCAGTAATAGCCGTTTTTAATATATTTTCGGCGCAAATAAATTCTGATTAAAACAAATTTTTTCTAAAAATTCAGCGAATCGTCTGAATCAAATTTTTGAACAGTTCACTCATCTCTAATTATATTACAGGATGAACTGCTGAATTTAATCCTATCATGTTTGATGTTGTCTGAATGTAATATACATGCATAAAATGTGACATAGTTGGTATCACTATAATATAATTTATGTCACTTGGAAAATGTAAGTGGAAAGAATACAAAAGGTTAAATTTGCAGTTTTTGGTCACATCACTTCCCACAAAAGGTGTAATAAAAAGTGATTTGAAAAGCCCCATCTACCTCAAACAAATGACCCCAAAAATTATAGATCTGCACAAAATAATTAGCACTCACAGTTATAGGGGTTAAAAAGTGTTGTGGTAGGAGATGTGATGATATATGGGCAAATGTAGTGTGCAATGTCAGTGTAAACTGTAATCCCATCACCGAGTTCATGACTTTGCATGTGCTGTAGGTAATTTTTGAAGACACAGGAAAAGGAATTGTGTGATAATGAATGCTCATACAGGGTTTATCAAAGTGTGAGCCACAGTCAGCCCTGCAGCTACACAACAAATCCTTATCAGGAGCTCAGGGAGCTGTCACCTCTGACCCCCTGTGTGTTTGCTCCAGCTGCTCCAGGGCTTGATAAGAAGAAGTGTGTGTAGAGGCAGACCAGACCCTATCACCACATACAGTCCCCAGCTTACTGAAATGAAAACTCCTCTGCTTGTTTGGTGCCAGCTGATGTTAGTGCAAGGAGCAGTGAGTCCAGTGCATACCCTGCCCCCATTTCAGGCTTGAGTGGATTAGTGCAGGAGCTTGTAGGGGGAGGCAGGTCATGTGATCTCTTCTGCAGCAACACTGCATTTCTGCAGCAATGAGGATTGTATGTATAGTAGGCATCCTGACTGAGAACAGCCTGTGAGAAATATGGTGCAGCCAGGGTTATGCTTAGAAAAGGCACATTAGGGAAGCCTAGCATAGGATTCACCATACTTCCATTTGCACCTGTCATGGGTCCTGAAGTTAGAAGTAACAGAAGACACATGACTAGAGATGAGCTAACTTTTGAAAAACTTGATTCGGCTTATTTGCCGAATTTTTCAAAAAATGTGAATTTATTTGCGGTGAATGTATATTAAAAACGGCAATTTCTGTGTTCTAACACACATATGGAGTGTGCTGGGGTACTGAAATAATTATGTTATTCAGTATGACATGCAGATTACAGGCATCACTTTTAAAATCACTGCCGCAGAGAGGCACAATGACAGAGCCTGGAGGTGACATCAGTATGAGGAGACCATATAGTGGCTGAATGAAACAGCTTGGATGAGGCTGAAGCATGAGGAGACCATATAGTGGCTGAATGACACATCCTGGAGCTGGCAGCAGCATGAGTAGGCACTAGGGCTTCACAATCCCTAAGATTAAAAGATTAATTTTTAAATTTAAATTGAAGATTTATGGTAGCTAGTGCTACCATACATTTTTTTTAGGCCCAGACCAAGTCCCAGCAGCATCATTAAACCATATATTGCCTGAGTGACACAGCCTGTAGTTGGCTAAGGCAAGAGGAGACCATATAGTGTCTGAATGGCACAGCCAGGAGTTGCCAGCAGCATGAGTAGACACTAGGACTTCAAAATCCCTAAGATTAAAAGATGAATGCTGAAATTTAAACCGAAGATTTTGGATAGCTAGTGCTACCATAACAAAAGTTTTCATTCCCAGGCGGAATGACAAAGCCTGGAGTTGGCTGAAGCATGAGGAGTCCCCAGGGCTTCACAATCCCTAAGAAAAAAAGACACATTTGAAATTTAAACTGAAGATTTTGGGTAGCTAGTGCTACGATAACAAAAATTAGATACCCTGGCCCAGCAGCATCAGTAAACCATATATTTCTTGAGTGACTGGCTGAAGCATTAGGAGACCATATTGTGCCTTAATGGCACAGCCTGGAGTTGGCAGAAGCATGAGGAGACCATTGAAATTTAAGAATTTTAAATAGAAATTTTCAATTTTTAAATTGAAATTGAGGATTTTGAAGTTGGACTCTTAACTCCCAAGTTTTAGTGTCCCGGGCTGTGGCGTGTGGGTACAAAGGACCTAATCTAACAAGGAGTCACATGGCAGCACAATGACTGAGCCTGGAGGTGGCATCACTAGGAGGAGACAATATAGTGGCTGAATGGCACAGCCTGGAGTTGGCTGAAGCATGAGGAGACAATAGGGCCTCACAATCTCTAAGAATAAAAGATGAATTTTGAAATTTCCATTGAAGATGTATGGTACCTAGTGCTACCATAAACATATATAGGTAATGTCCTAGGCCCAGCAACATCACTAACCATGTAGTTGCTGAATGACACAGACAGGAGCAGGCAGCAGCATGAGTACACAAGAGGGGTTCACAACCCCTAACATTAAAAGGTGAATTTTGAAATCACTATTGAAGATGCATGTTAGCTAGTGCTAACATCCAAAATTGTAAGGCACAAGCCCAGCAGCATCACTAAATCATGTAGTTGCTGAATGACACAGACAGGAGCAGTCAGCAGCAGGAGTACACAAGAGGGTTTCATAACCCCTAAGATTGAAAGATCAATGTTGAAATCTCTATTAAGCATGTATGTAAGCTAGTGCTAACATCCAAAAATTTAAGGACCAAGCCCAGCATCATCAGTAAGCCAAGTAGTTCCTGAAACACACAGTCAGGAGCAGGCATCTGCAGTGCTCAAGAGGGTTTCATATCTCCTAAGATTGAAAGATCAATGTTGAAATCTCTATTGAAGAGGTATGTTACCTTGTGCTATTATCAAAGAATTTAAGGCCCAAGCCCAGCAGCATCACTAAGTACAGTAGTTCCTGAAACACACAGTCTGGAGCAGGCATCACCATGAGTTTACAAGAGGGCTTCACAACCCCTAACATTAAAATGTTAATGTTCAAATCTGTATAGAAAATGTTTGTTAGCTAGTGCTAACATAAAAAAAAATATAGGCACAGGACCAGAAGCATCACTGAACCATATAGTTGCTGAAACACACAGCCTGGGTCAGGCAGACGCAGAAGTACACACAAGAGGGCTTAATAACCCCTAACATTATAAGGTGAATATTTAAATCTGTATAGAAGATGTATTTTAGCTAGTGTTAACGTTAAAAAAATGTAGGCACAGGCCCAGCAGCATCAGTAAGCCAAGCAGTTCCTGAAACACACAGAATGGATCAGGCAGCAGGATGCGTACATAAAAGGGCTTCACAACCTCTAACATTGAAAGATCAATGTTGAAATCTCCATTGAGCATGTATGTTTGATAGTGCTACCACAAAAAAAATTGTAGGTAATATCCAAGACTGTCATTCAGCCAATAATTTTTTTTCTGATGCTGCTGGGACTGAGCCTGGAGGTGGGGAAAGCATAGGGAGCCCATACAGTGTCTGAATGGTACAGTCTGGAGGTGGCCGAAGCATGAAGAGACCATAAAAGGGCCTAATGGCACAGCCTGGAGTTGGCAGAAGCATAAGGAGACAAAACAGTGGCTGAATGAAGCAGTCTGGAGGTGGCAGCAGCATCAGGAGTCTGGAAAGTGACCCGGTGACAGAGCGGTGTGGTGGGTGGCAATACCAGTACCTGGTGATGTAGGTGGCTGGAATGTTTGTAACTGGGGAGCAGTGCCTTAAATCTGTTTGACACTATCCATATTTGTGAAGTGTTGGTGTAGCACCATGGTAAATCTACTCTGAGTCATCTGGCATTGGTGGCTGGAAATCCTGGCTGATCCATGCCTAATTCATATTCACAAAGTCAGTCTCTCCATATTTTTCATAAACAGACAAGTTCTCCTTGTCTATGACTAAGACTGTGGCCCCCACCGCACTAAACACCCGCTCTGATGGCACACTACTGGCCGGGCAGTACAGCTTTTCCAGGGCAAACTCTGCTAGGTGCGGTCATAAATCAAGTTTGGCTGCACAGAAGTCCTCAAGGTTTGTTGGAATGGCCATGTCAAGGTATGTCACCACCTGCTGCTTCAGGTCCTGCTCCGTGTCTACCTGCTGCTGATGAGTTGCTTCACTATGCGGGTGAAGAAAGGTACTTATCAGAGACTGTAAACTTAGACTTGTAGACTGCAGCCATGGCAGTGGAAGGTGAGCGCAGAGGGCCCCCGAGTAAGACCTGCGAGTGGATGGATGATGGCGCAGATAGGCATCGGCCAACTGACTACGTAGGATCTCTCTGAAGTAGGTCACTTTGTCCTCCCTCTCAGTGGGTGTAAAAAATGGCCCTATTCTGTGACGGTAGCGAGGTTCCAATAAGGTGGAGAGCCAGAAGTCATCCCGCATGCGAATGTTGACAATTCGGCGGTCTCTACGCAAGCAACTGAGCATGCATCGTACCATTTGTACAAGTGACTCGGAAGGACTTCCTGCCTCCATCTCCACTGCATACTGCCACGGTGTGTCTGGGTCCTCTTGTCTTGCCTTCCTCATAACCCTCTAGCTCCTCTAGTTGATCATGCTCCTCCTCTCCTGTCAGATGACTAGAAACACTGCCCATCTCATGAAACCTAAACTGTTCTCCATTGTGCCCCTCATCCTCCTACTCCTGTATTCCTGTCGACTTACTAATAATGTCGCTTCCTCAAAGGGCCTGAGCAAATGGCAGGTGTCACGTACGAGCTGCCACTGGTTCACATTGAAGTTACACAGGGGAGTACCCCTATCCGCTTGGATCATCAAGAAATCGGTGATGGCTTTTCTCTGTTCATACAGTTGGTCCAATATATGGAGGCTGGAATTCCAACATGTGGCGACATTACAAATCAGACTGTGTTGTGGCATACCGTTATGACGCTGCAGCTAAAGGAGGGTGTGTTTTGCAGTGTATGAGTGGCTGAAGTGCATGCAAAGTTTCCTTCCCATTGTTAGGATGTCTTGCAAATGGGGGAAACACTTCAGGAACTTCTTCACAACCAGGTTGAACACGTGTGCCATGCAGGGCGCATGGCTCAGCCTTCCCAGTCACAGCGCGAGCAAGATGTTCTTCCCATTGTCAGTCACCATGTTTTCATTGAGTAAGCCATGCTCCGATTTCTTTACGAATGACAATTAGCAGTTCCTCCCCTGTGTGACTCTTTTCGCCAAGGCAAACCATGTGAAGAACAGTGTGGCACCGCCGTGTCCTGCACACATGGTATGCTGAAGGGCCAATGGGTCTTGTCTGGGCAGTGGAGGCTGATGACATGGTGGAGAATGTAGAGGCGGAGTCGCACACTGTCACAGGACCAACGGGCTGACAGCACTGAGGAGGAAATGGCGTGACCTGTCCACGTTGGGGTTGTGGCTGTACAGGAACCACATTCACCCAGAGAGCCGTAAAGGACATGTATTGTCCCTGATCGTAGTTACAGCTCCAGACGTCGGCTCTGCCGGGCACTTTGGTACACACCGACAAGGACTGGACCACCTTCTCTTGTAAAAAAAATTGTGCAGGGCTGGTACTATCTTCTTTGCAAAGGAATGATGGCTCGGCACTCTCCACCTCGGCTCGGCACAAGCCATCATTTCTCTGAAAGGTGCAGAGTCCACCACTTGAAAAGGGAGGGACTGCAGCACCAGCAACTTAGACAGGAGCACATTCAGCTTCTGCGCCATTGGATGAGTGGGCGCATACTGTTTTCTCTTGGACATGGCTTCGCGGATGGATTGTTGGCGGAATGGCTGACTAAAAGTGGGAGGAGCAGGAGCATCTGGAGCGACAGAAGGAGGGTACTACACACAGTTCCCTTCAGCTGAGGTGGTGAAGCCTTGGCTGGCGTGCCAATGGGTGATGCAGCAGGCTGGACCACTACATCGGAACCACAGTTCTCCCAGGCCGCTTTATGGTGGGGAAGCATATGTTGACACAGGGCCTAGGTGCCAACATTGGGACCCTGGCCACGCTTCACCTTCTGTCGACCTATCTTGCATGTGGCTATGTGAACCTCCTCCGGATGCTTGATGAGAAACTGCCACACCGCCGAGTAGCTTATTTTCCCTCCAACATTTGCTCTAATTGGCTGCTACTGCCGCCATCTCTAGGAACCCCTCTTCCACTACCTCCCGGGAAGGTAGGCTGCCGCGGTGGTCCCCCAGAGCACTTTTGGCTCCAGAATTTCCACTTCTGCCACCACGCTGACTGCCAACCATGCTACCGCCTTGCTGGCTCAGCAGATGCCCAACAGGCAAACTGCACCTCTCTTCTCCTGATGATGATGAAGCCCCTTCTGCGATCGGCTTCATCATCATCAACAAGTGTTTGCACGTCACTGATGTCCTCCTCAGGTTCCCCAACAGTGTCTGCTTCAGGACCCTGAACCCTGGCAACACTGCCTCCCACTTCTTTCTCCTCATCACTACTTGCCTGCCTAGCGGAGGAAGTAGCGGATATATCCTCCACTTCTTGGCTGGGCAGTAGCTGCTGACTGTCCTCTATTAGATTGTCCTCAGTGGATAGTGGAGCTGAACCCACAGCATAAGATACTTCTGTAGGAGAGGGAACAGCATAGGACAAAGGAAATGGGAGGACAGGGACTGCTCCCGGGCCATGCCAACTGAGAGTTGTGTCTGAGGAACCCACTGAGTGTTGACTGAGGGTGTCAGATGTCACTTGTGATGAAGTGGATGACCGTGTTAACCAATCAACGACGGCAGATGGGTTGCTGGTTGAGACCCGACCGCTAGCTGATAACGGGAGCTCAGGCCTCTCGCTGCGACTCCTGCTGCCAAAAGCCCCTAGTCTGCTCCGACCTCTGCATTAAGGATTTAGGCCTCTGCCACTCCTCTGTGCACATCCTGGCACTTCTCTGCCTGACATACTTAGTGCGTATATGAGGGGGGTACAAAACGTTTCACTACGCTTAAAACAGTATTTTTCTAGAACAGCAGCAGGTTTACACTTTTGGCTGGCCTTTCACAGTATCTAGGCCCTTGACAGATTAACAGGAAAATATTATACACTACTTAGACATATGTATGCGGTATGCACTGATGAGGGCAGAAAAATGCTCTACAATACTCCTAAAAACTCTGTATTTTTGTAAAACACCAGCAGGAGATTACTTTTGTCTATCCTTTCACAGTTTGTAGGCCCGTGACAGATTAACAGGTACAAAATAGTACACTACTTAGATGTACGTATGTGGTATGCACTGATGAGGGCAGAAGAATGCACTCCGATACGCCTAAAAACTTTGTATTTTTTTTTTAAACACCAGCCAGTGATTACTTTTGTCTGTCCTTTCACAGTATTTAGGCCCTTGACAGATTAACAGGTACAAAATAGTACGCTTTTAAGATGTAGGTATGTAGTATGTAGGTACAAAATAGATTACTCATCAGTGCATACTACATACCTACATTAAAGTAGTGTACTACTTAGATGTAGGTATGTAGTATGCACTGATGAGGGCAGAAACATGCCCTACAGTACAAAAAAGTATCTGAATACAACACCAGCCAGGGAGTACTTTTGGCTGTCCTTTCACAGTATATAGCCCCTTGACAGATTAACAGGTAAAAAATAATACACTACTTAGGTGTTCGTATGGGTTATGCACTGATGAGGGCAGAAAAATGCATTACAATACGCCTAAAAATGCTGTATTTTTGTAAAACACCAGCAGGAGATTACTTTTGTCTGTCCTTTCATAGATTGTAAGCCCTTGACAGATTAACAGGTACAAAATAGTACACTACTTATGTAACACTCACGTTTCAGAAGACAGGAACCCCGGTGGATGTGGATCCGCTGGTTCTGTGTGGCAGATGACTCGGAGCGTACCAGGGAGCGGAGTCTAAGGTGCCGCTGGTTTTCACCAGAGCCCGCCACAAAGCGGGATGGACTTGCTGCGGCAGGCGGCACCCGGGTCACTACCCCTGGCATGGCTCGACCACACAGGTGGCTGAGGAGATGCAAGGCACAGGAGGGATAAGGCTGCTCGTAGTCTGGATAGCAGAGGGTCAGGGCAGGCGGCACGGTTGCATAGTCAAGACGTAGCAGGAGGTCAATAGGCAGGCGGCAGAGAAGCAAGGTCGGGTCACAAAGCAAAGGATCAGATACACGGCAAGGCAGAAACAGGAATGCTTTCTCTCAGGCTCAAGGCAACAAAGATCCAGCAGGGGAGTGACGAGGGTGGAGGAATATATAAATGAGCCACAGGTGAATAACACTAATGAGTGCACTGGCCCTTTAAATCTTAAAGCTCCAGCGTGCGCAAGCCCTAGGGGATGGGGACATATGCGCCAGAGCAGTGAGGCAGAGGCTGGGGCAGGAGAAGCACCAGGTGAGTGATGGACTGGGGCTCGCATGTGATTGCGTCCCGTGATGCGAGTCCCAACCCCACCGGCAGCAGCAGGTAACGGGACCATGCGCTCACAGCCAGCGTGTGCGGCCGGAGTGCATAACGTAACAGTATCCCCCCTTTGTTCTCCCCCTCCTTTTTTGACTCAAATTTCTGAGAAGGTCACGGTCCAGGATATTCTCCTCAGGCTCCCAAGATCTCTCCTCAGGACCGTAACCCTCCCATTTGACCCAAAAAAATTGT
The DNA here is from genome assembly GCF_029499605.1 of Hyla sarda. Classification (NCBI taxonomy): domain Eukaryota; kingdom Metazoa; phylum Chordata; class Amphibia; order Anura; family Hylidae; genus Hyla; species Hyla sarda. Next base: position 61,115,572 of record NC_079199.1, read on the forward strand.
TTACCTATCACAGTCTTTATAGCAAGAATCTCTTTAACCTTGAATATGTCAGAAGCGCCAGAGACAGCTGTGGGGGCAAGATTCTTCTGAGAAAACCGGTTTATGACGAGATGCTTGAGGAGAGAGACGTGGAAGGAATTAGGAATACGTAACGTAACAGGTAGACAGAGTTTGTAGGAGACAGGTTTGATTTTTTGTAGAATCTGGAAGGGGCCAAGGTAGCAGGGTCCAAGCTTGTAACAGGGGATCTTGAAGCAGATGTACTTGGATGAAAGCCACACCATGTCATCAGGAGAGAAGGACAGAGGAGGTCTTCTACTTTTATCCGCTTGTGCCTTCATGCGTGAAGAAGCCTGAGATCATAATTGTCGGGTCTGATGCCAGATGGTAAAGAAGTCACGGACCAGCTCATCAACAGCAGGCACACCGGAGGAGACTAGGAGAGGAAGAGGAGAACGGGGATGGAGTCCGTAGACAACAAAAAAGGGTGATGACCTTGTGGACTCGGAATCCTTATGATTATATGAAAAATTAGCCCAGGGAAGAAGGTCGACCCAATCGTCTTAGCAATCTGAAACAAAATGCCGAAGAAAAGTCTCTAGGATTTGATTAACCCTCTCCACCTGTTCGTTGGACTGAGGGTGGTAGGCCCAGGAGAAGTCCAGATTGATGTAGAGGCAGTTATAAAGGGCTCACCAGAATTTAGAGACAAACTGCACACCTCGGTCCAAAATGATATGCTGAGGAAGACCATGTAAACGAAAGACATGCAGCAAGAAGTACTTCGCTAGCTGCGGGGCAGAAGGAAGACCTGGTAGAGGAATTAAATGAGCCATCTTGGAAAACCGATCTACAACAACCCAGATGACAGTGTTATTATGAGATGGTGGCAAATCAGTGATGAAATCCATGGCGATATGGGACCAGGGAGTCTCTGGAATGGGTAAAGGTTGTAAAAGTTCTGCAGGTCGAGAAGTTTTGTCACGGTCACAAGTTTCACAAAAACAAACAAAATCTGAAACATCATATTCAAGATGGGGCCACCAGTAATGCCGGGAGATAAGAAGTAGAGTCTTGCGTATTCCAAGATGTCCTGCTGTCAAGGAAGAATGACCCCATTTTAGGACCTTGTGTCTCAATCTGGCAGGCACAAAGGATTTTCCCGGAGGAACTTGCAGAATCTCAGCAGGAGCTTCAGGAATCAAACGGTCAGGAGAAATAATATACCTAGTCGTGGAGTCCAAACCAATGATGTCAGAGGGCCTGGAGAGAGCATCAGCCCTGATGTTCAGCAGGAGCTGCAGGAATCAAACGGTCAGGAGGAATAATATGCCTAGGCGTGGTGTCCAAACCAATTACGTCAGAGGACCCAGAGAGAGCATCAGCCCTGATGTTCTTATCTGTTGGACGGAAGTTAATGAAGAAGTTGAACCTAGAAAAGAATAGTGACCACCTTGCCTGGTGGGGTTTCAAACGCTGAGCAGACCGAAGGTATAGAAGATTCTTATGGTCGGAGCAGATGCTGTCCGGATGAGAAGAACCTGCAAATAAATGTCGCCATTCCTCCAAAGCTAGCTTGATGAGGAGTTCACAATCTCCAATGGAGTAATTACTCTCAGCAGGAGAGAAGGTCTTGGAGAAGAGCGCACAAGTAACAGTCTTGCCCTCGAGTATGAACAGCACCCGCTCCAATAGATGAGGCATCAACCTCCAAAGCAAAGGGCCTCTCCGGATGAGGTCTTGTAAGCACGAGAGCAGAGGCAAATGCAGACTTTTAACGAGAGAAGACCTCTTCAGCCTCTCTAGGCCAAGACTTAGGATTAGATGCCTTCTTAGTGAGAGACACCTTTGGAGCACAACAAAGGATGAAAAATGTGGTATAAATTGACAATAATAGTTTGCAACCCCCAGAAAGCGTTGAATAGCATGTAGCCCCGAAGGACGAGGCCAATCCAATACTGCAGACAATTTATCTGGATCCATCTGCAGGCCCTGGTGAGAGACAATGTAGACAAGAAACAGAAGGCTAGATTTCTCGAACAGGCATTTCTCCAGTTTGGCGTAGAGATGATTATTCCGTAGTCGCTGAAGAACCAGACAAACATGAGTACGATGCTCCTCTAAGTTGTAAGAGAAGATCAGGATGTCATCTAGGTATACAATATCACATGTGTAGAGAAGATCACACAAGATATCATTGACAAACTCTTGAAAAACGGCTGGAGCATTGCAGAGACCAAATGGCATTACGAGATACTCAAAATGTCCGTCACAAATATTGAATGTGTATTAAAAACACAATGCGGAACAGGGATAATGGTTCAGTGAACCTATCACTGGCTAGAAATATTTTTCATTGGTTTTTATTCAATATTCTTATTCTTGAGGTTATTTATTTATTCCCTCTATTATAACCGATGTCTATTTCTTGTTTTCTTTTCCAGATTGCTATTAGTTAAATCACAATCCCTAGCATCCTTCCGACGTTTTGCCGATATAAACCGGCTTTATCAATGAATAGGATACTAAAGCCGGGTCCTGACAGTCACTCTGGTTTATATAACCACCGTTTGTAGGCGTCACATCGTTCCCTAACTTTTCTACCAATGGACATGTTCCATGTCATTTCGACATATATTCCCACTTACTTCATTACTGTTTTCCCAATCCCGTTATTCAACGTCATCTGACCTCATCTGTATGTATCAGATTCCGCTTCGTCTCTTCCGGGAGCTCACTTCTGTTATTACTTCCTCATCACATGATCCCCGTTCACGTGACTCGTCATGTAATGTCTGTTTACATCCCATTCTCTCTCTCCGGCCCATGCGCTTTCGATAAAAAAAAAAAAAAACTAAATAAAAGTGAAATTTTAGGGGTAACCCTAGCTTTAGGGTCTTAGTCCTGGAAGGGCTTTCTGCCCTGAATGGAATTGGAATTGTAAACTATAGTGGGTGAATGACACAGCCTGGAGTTGGCGGCAGCATGAGGAGACCATATAGTGGCTGAATGACACAGCGTAGAGGTGGCGGCAGCATGAGCAGACCATATAGTGCCTGAATGACAAAGCGTGTAGTTGGCGGCAGCATATAGTGGCTGAATGACACAGGCTGGAGTTGGCGGCAGCATGAGGAGAACATTTAATGGCTGAAGACTCAGGCTGCTGCTGATGGAGCTGGTACTGCTCCTAACATCCCACCCCTCCCCAGCAGCCATGGCAGTGGAAGGTGAGCGCAGAGGGCTCCCCGAGTCAGACCTGCGAGAAGATGGATGATGGTGCAGATAGGCATCGGCCAACTGACTACATAGGATGCCTCTGTAATAGGTCAGTTTGTTCTCCCTCTCAGTGGGTGTAAAAAAGGCCCCCCGTTTTGTGCCGGAAGCAAGGGTCCAATAAGGTGTAGAGCCAGAAGTCATCCCGCTGCTGAATGGGGAGAGTTCGGCGGTCACTACGCAAGCAACTGAGCATGCATCGTGTCATTTGTGCAAGTGACCCGGAGGAACTACCTACCTCCATCTCCCCTGCATACTCACACGGTGTGTCCGGGTCCTCTGTCTCGCCTTCCTCATAACCCTCTAGCTCCTCTAGCTGCTCCTGCTACTCCTCTCCTGTCAGATGACTAGAAGAACCTCCCATCTTGCGAAACCTAAACTGTGCTTCACCATGCCCCTCCCACCCTCCTCCTCCAGTTCAGACCCCACAGGGTTCATGTGGACATGAGATGTAGGTGCCACGTCTTCAGTGCCCTGACCAGCCATTGTTTCCAACACGTGTTGTAGCAGATGAAGCAGTGGAATGACGTTGTTCATCCCTTTATCCTGACTAATAATGTGTCTTTCTCAAAGGGCCTGAGCAAATGACAGGTGTCATGTATGAGCTGCCATTGGTTGATATTGAAGTTACACAGGGGAGTCCTCCTATCCGCTTGGATCATCAAGAAATCGGTGTTGGTTTTTCTCAGTTCGCATAGTTGGTCCAACATATGGAGGATGGAATTCCAATGTGTGGAAATGTCGCAAATCAGACTATGTTGGGGGATACCGTTCGGACGCTGCAGCTCAAGCGGGATGTGCTTTGTGGTGTACGAGTGGCTGAAGTGCATGCAAAGTTTCTTTCCCATTGTTAGGATGTTTGCAGATGGGGGGAACACTTCAGGAACCGCAACTTCAGGAAACACGTGTGCCATGCAGGGCGCATGTCTCAGTCTTCCTTGTCGCAGCGCAAAGAAGATGTTCTTCCCCTTGTCGGTCACCATGGTTCCCATTTCCAGTTTTCGTGGAGTAAGCCATGATTTGATTTCTTGATGATTGACTTTTAGCAGTTCCTCCCTTGTGTGACTCCGTTCGCCAAGGCAAACCATGTAAAGAACAGCGTGACATCGCCGTGCACTGCTCACATGGTATGCTGGATGGGCACTGAGACTTATCCATGCAGTGGAGGACACAGTGGAGGATGAGGAGGCGAAGTCTCACACTGTCACAGGACCAACGGCCTGAGAGCATGGAGGCGGAAGTGGCGTGACCTGTCCAAGTTGCTGTTGTGGCTGTGCAGGAACCACATTCACCCAGTGGGCTGTTAAGGACCACACATAAGCGCTGCCATGCACTTTGGTACACACCGACAGGCCCGAGGACTGTCCCACCTTCTGTTCCAAAAAATAGTGCAGGGCTGGTACTGCCTTCTTTGCAAAAATATGATGGCTTGGGACTCTCCACCTCGGCTCGGCACAAGCCATCAGTTCTCTGAAAGGTGCAGAGTCCACCACTTGAAAAGGTAGGGATTGCCGAACCAGCAACTTGGACAGGAGCACATTCAGCTTCTGTGCCGTTGGATGAGTGGGCACATACTGTTCTCTCTTGGACATGGCTTTGCCGATGGATTGCTGGTGGAATGACTGACTTCAAGTAGGAGGAGCAGGAGCATCTGGAGTGACAGAAGATGGGTATGACACACAGCTCCCTTCGGCTGAGGTGGTGGAGCTTTGGCTGGCTGAAACAGGGAGCGGCATGCCACTGGATGATGCAGGAAGCTGGACCACCACATCGGTTCTCCCCAGGCCACTTTATGGTTAAGTTTCATGTGTTGACGCAAAGCCATGGTGCCAACATTGGGACCCTGGCCACGCTTCACCTTCTGCTTGCACATCTTGCATGTGGCCAGGTTAACATCCTCCGGGTGCTTGATGAAATACTGCCACACCGCCCAGTAGCTGATTTTCCCACCAACAGTCCGCACTGATTGACTGCTGCCGCTGACTCCAGGAACTCCTCTTCCATCACCTCGTGGGAATTTAGGCTGCCGCGAAGCAGGTGGTCTACCCAGGGCATGTTTGGCTCCATACTTTCCACTTCTGCCACCATGCTGACTGCCAACCATGCTACCGCCTTGCTGGCTCACCTGCTGCCTCATGGGCAACCTGCAACCTTCTTCTCCTAATGATGAAGCCCCTTCTGCACCCGGCTCCCAAGTGTTATCGGCTTCATCATCATTGAGTTGTGTCTGCTTGTCACTGATATCCTCCTCAGGTTCCTCAGTGTCTGCTTCAGGAGCCTGAACGCTTGCAACACCACCTCCCACACCACTCTCCTCATTACTACTAATGTTGCTTGCGAATATTCGCAATGCGAATTTTATTTGTGAATATCGCATATTCGCTAATTTGCGAATATAGCACTATATATTCGTAATTATGAATATTTTTTATTTATTTTTCACAGTACACATCACAGTGATCACCCTTCTCTGCTTCTAGCTTGTGTGGTGTAAAGAAGGCTCTAATACTACTGTGTGAGACTGACGTGCGAATTTTCGCATATGCGAAAATTTGCATATGCTAATTTCCTCATATGCTAATTTTCACTTATGCTAATTTATGTATATGCTAATTTTTGCATATGATAATTTTCGCATACGCAGATTTTCGCATATGCGAAAATAAAGCGAGAATATTGCGAATATGCGAATTTAGGGAATATATGACGAATATTCGTCCATATATTCGCAAATATATTGCAAATTTGAATATGGCCTATGCTGCTCAACACTAATTACTACTTGCCCGCCTAGCGGAGGAAGCGGCGGTTGTCTCCTCCACTTCTTGGCTGGGCAGTAGCTGCTGACTGATCTCTAGTAGATCATCCTCACTAAATAGTAGAGCTGAACCCATAGCATAAGATACTTCTGTGGGGGAGGGATCAGCAAAGGACAGAGGCAATGGAAGGACAGGGATTGCTCCTGGGCCATGCCAACTGAGGGTTGTTTCTGAGGAACCCACCGACTGTTGACTGGGGGTGTCAGATGTCACTTGTGATAAAGTGGATGGCCGTGTTAACCAATCGTCGATGGCAGATGGGTTGCTGGTCGAGACACGACTGCTAGCTGATACCGGGTGCTCAGGCCTCTCGCTGCGACTACTGCTGCCACTCGCCCCTAGTCTGCTGTGACATCTTCCTGATGAATTTAGGCATCTGCCACTCCTCTGGGCACATCCTGGCACTTCTCTGCCTGACATACTTAGTGCGTATATGAGGGGAGTCCAATACGCTCCACTATGCTTAAAATAGTATTTGTCTACAACACCAGCAGGTGTGTACTTTTGCCTGGCCTTTCACAGTATCTAAAACAAGAAAGAAGAGTGCTCCATAGCGTAAAACCGCCACTCCAGGGTCCAATTTAAAGTGGTAAAAAACTTTTATCGAAGGCGGTTTTGTGAACTCACACACAACAATGGTCTGCGTGAATGAGAGAGTACATCTGGTCTACAGCCTCCCCCACCTGGGCAATATTCAACAGTTAAGGACTTCCAAGGGGCGGTGGGGGGTATCGGCACTGGCCAAGATCGGACACGTCCGGTGAGTAAAATATTTTTTATTCAAATGCAACGAGTTTCACTGCACTTAGGCGGCTTCATCAGGCATGACAAGCAGGATGAGGAAGGGTTTTATATACAAAATAGAATTGACCCTATCAGGTTAAGATACATCATTTAAAAAGTTAACCCATTCAGGGCAAATAACATCATTGCACGAGCATTACAAAAGAGATTGATATCAGTATAAAAAATACAAACAAGATAAACATGTTACTTTAACAGCACTACAGACAGTAAATTCTATGGGTGCACGAGTAGAAAAATGTATAGATATAGATAAATAAAAAAATATATAAAAATATCTAAATTTGGAAGCATTTTATTGAGAACTAATTTATTGGTGTATACAACAGAAGAACAAGATAGTAAGCCTGGCACTGCTACTTCGCACACCTGTCGGAATCTGCTCAGCTCGACATTATGCAGTCATAGATATATAAAACAACACTGGCGGTGCAATACTTGGTAGGCGAAAGTTTCTCAGAAAAGCATCAATTCAACAAAGAAGAAATCCAAGTGTACTCACCCTTCAGTTGCTTCTTAATGTATTTCTTTTATTTCATACAGCAAACAGACAAAGCTGACATCCCCTGCACATCGTCTCCCTGCTTTTTGTCTGTTTTCTATATGAAATAAAAGAAATACATTAAGAAGCAGCTGAAGGGTGAGTGCACTTGGATTTCTTCTTAATTTATTGGTGTGTTCTACCTCAAAAAAAGTAAATTAAATATATATGTGAAATAAATTAAAATGCACATAAATTTGCGCATCCATGTGCACATACAATTATCAATAACATTTAGAATACATATAAATATATATATATATATATATATATATATATATATATATATATATATATATATAAAATAAATGGATGTAGTATGATAATATATAAAAAAATATATATATAAAAAAAATTGCTATGTGTGAACAGGGCATCAGAATAGTATTCACTTTGCATTTTCAATCGTCTCATTTAATCCTTGAGGGACCAATGTGGCAAGTTTATGAATCCAGAAGGATTCCAGAATTATAAAACTACATCCCTTTCCCTTATCCCCTTACACCCTTCACTTTAATTCCCTGATTGGACTTGATGGACGTATGTCTTTTTTCAACCATACTAACTATGTAATTATGTAACTATGTAATTAAGCGCTGGAATCTCCCAGGGCCACCTTCAGGGATATATTCTAATATAATTAAATGTAAAGAACTCATATCACCTTTATGAATCATTGAAAGTGTCTTGAAACACTATGTAATAAAAATGTATTTTTAATATTCAATCTATGTTTGCACATGCGGGATCGCACCGTCTGTACGGTGCGACCCATATATTGCAAACTGCAACTGCAAGTCAAAAGGTATATCGCAAATTGTGTGCCACAGTTGACATTATGTTTTATAAGAACAGTTTTTTTAGTTTGAGACGAATTGAAACTATCAACTCCGGTGCCCTGAATCATACCACAGCATAGACAACGGTTTTTATTGCAGGGAACACAACCTTTTGGTGTGATTGTATGCGTAGATACTGCAGAGTTAATATTTTTAAGTCTGCTAGGTGCCAGAATATTTTTCGAAATGTGATGTTCGGGGAGTTTGGAACTATCTCCCTAAGTATGGGGCAGGCCAGAATTATGGGCCAGTTCTTTTTATTTATCTTTTTAATCTCATTTGCACTATTGTTAACCCCTTAAGGACACATGACGTACTGGAACGTCATGTGTCCGCTCCCGATCTATAACGCGGGGCCACGGCGTGGCCCCGCGTCATAGCGGGTCGGGCCCGGCCTCTAACAATGGCCGGGACCCATGGCTAATAGCGCGCGGCACTGATCGCAGTTTTGAGGAAGGCCTCTAGGTGAGGAATAGCTGGCAAGGCCTTTCTTGCCGATCTACAAGCATCCGACCATTCCTGGTCAGTGATAGCATGTGAGAGATCCCTCTCCCAAGCTTAATAAGGTGCGAACCCAGATAGTGGTCGGGAGCCTTCTAATATACCCAGGATGGGGCGCAAGCCTTTAAATTGTATGGACAGCAATTGGAAAGCTTCTATGTTAAAAGGCGTGGTGTTCCTGTGATTGATGGAAATGGTGTATTTAAAGGAACTTGTACAAATCTTTTACTGATATATTATATTTGTGTACCAGGTGATCAAAAGTAGTGAAAGACTCTTGAGCATATAATTGGTGTATATATCGAATACCCGCAGATTGCCAGATTTGAAGGTCGCGATCCGGAATTGGGGCGTTGAGGATTCAGAGGGGGGTGTTATATGGTTTTTTGTTTTGTGCCTTCCCAGTTAATTTGTGGAGTAAATGCCAGCACTGTAGGCCGGCCACTATCACTGGAGAGAGGCCAGGATGGGGGTCTAGTCTCCACACTTTCAAGAAGAGAAAGGATTTCAAATCCAGCGGGTGACAAAAAAATGCCTCAATATGTAACCACGGAAGTTCAGAGTTCTCCCTGGTGTATAGTTTAATTTGTGTCGTTAGAGTAGCTATATAGTAATGAAAAAGATTAGAGAGTCCCAGTCCTTCTCTGTCTCTATGTCTAGTTACACAGAGATTCGTTTACACTTACCCGTCCACACATATCTGGTCAGGGCCCCTCTCAAGCGGGAGAAATATGATGTCGGAATTGCAATAGGAAGAGTACAGAATAGATACAACAGCTTGGGGAGTACCAACATTTTGAATGCTGCTATCCTACCTAACCATGAGATTTCGTTTTTGTTTAGAAACACTTTTAGAAAGGGAAGGTAATTGGCGTTGTACAACTTAGCAATTGAAGGGGTCACTTGTATCCCTAAATTTGTGATACTTTTCTCTCTCCAGTCCAGTGGAAATCTATGTTTTAGAGAGGCCAAAACACCTGGAATAACATGAATTGCGAGTACCTGAGTTTTCTGCACACTAAGTTTATCGTACGATACAGCACTGTAACTGTCGATTACCGACATTGCTCCTTCTAGGTACTTTTCAGGAATTATCATAGAAAAAATGATGTCGTCTGCGTACATGGAAATAAGATGGGTGTCATTTTGCACGTGTATTCCAGATAATCGTGCACTTTTCTTAAATGCTACGGCTAGGGGCTCTATATAGAGTATAAACATTAAGGGAGATAATGGACATCCCTGGCGGATGCCATTCCCTAGTGAGAAGCCATCAGACAATGTCCTGTTTGTGAACACTTTTGCATTGGGGTTGGAATATAGGGCTCTAATTGCCGACATAATTGGTCCCACAAACCCCATCTTCCCCAAGACAGCAAAGGGAAATGACCAATTGAGGCGGTCAAACGCCTTCTCTGCATCTAAGGCTAGCAAGATCACAGGGAGTGAGTTGACCTCCAGGTAATGTATAATATTAATTATTCACCTAGTATTATCATATGCTTGTCTACCTTTGACAAATCCCACATGATCAGATGAAACCAAGGTGGGTAGTAAAAATGACTGCTGACAAAATGACTGCTGTCTCGGATTTTTCCCAGCTTGCAATGCGGCCGAGACCTGAGTCACTAGTCAGCTGATGACAGGGAGCCTGTCTGCTTCAATGGGTGGAGAGAGCAATCTGCAAGTAATGCAACAGCTGGAGGCACTTTGATTGAAAACCACAGGTCTGCAGCTCATTTATGTTTGAATGGGTTGGGGGGGCTGATGTGTGGGAAGGAGGAAAATAGAATCATGGGATTTGTAGGAAAACAAGAAAACTGAAAACAGGAAATAAAAGTTCACAAAAAGCTAGCCACAGTGTTATGGTAATCTCACAGCATAGCCATTTAGCCCAAGACAAGCGCAGATCCTTCCTAAGCATGTCCATTACTGTCTGCCAGGTACATACTAAAATCACCTTATGCTGGATAACCCCTTTAAAAGCAATATGGGCCTAAATATGGGCTATCTGGGGGTTTGCCGGGTTTAGGGAGGGTAACAATCAGGGCTGTCACGATTCGGCTAGCTGGATGTGGATCCTCTGTGTCAGCGAGGGATTGGCGTGGACCGTGTCGGTAGACCGGTTCTAAGATGCTACTGGTATTCACCAGAGCCCGCCGCAAAGCGGGATGGTCTTGCTGTGGCGGTAGCAACCAGGTCGTATCCACCGGCAACGGCTCAACCTCGCTGACTGCTGAGAAGGCGTGGGACAGAAGGACTAGGCAGAGGCAAGGTCAGACGTAGTAGAAGGTCGGGGCAGGCGGCAAGGTTCGTAGTCAATGTGGATAGCAGAAGATCTGGAAACACAGGCTTTGGACAACACTAAACGCTTTCACTGGCACAAGGCAACAAGATCCGGCAAGGGAGTGCAGGGGAAGTGAGGTATTATAGCCAGGGAGCAGGTGGAAGCTAATTAGGCTAATTGGGCCAGGCACCAATCATTGGTGCACTGGCCCTTCAAATCCTAGAGAGCTGGCGCGCGCGCGCCCTGAGGAGCGGAGCCGCGCGCGCCAGGACATGACAGCCGGGGACCGGGACAGGTAAGTGACTTGGGATGCGATTCGCGAGCGGGCGCGTCCCGCTATGCGAAGCGCATCCCCGCCGGCAATGTCAGTGCAGCGCTCCCGGTCAGCGGGTCTGACCGGGGCGCTGCAGAGAGAGGAACGCCGCGAGCGCTCCGGGGAGGAGCAGGGACCCGGAGCGCTCAGCGTAACAGTACCCCCCCTTAGGTCTCCCCCTTTTTTTGTCCGGCAATTGCTTCACCTGGGACGAGGACACTGGGAGCGATTGTAGGGTTTCCTCAAAGGCAGTACAGCAGGAGTGGGAATGGGGAGGGAGGGCAGAGGGTGAAGCTTGGCACGGGGCAGGGTGTCACCAGGACGGGGGCCATGAGTAGGCACGGCACGGTCCTGATAGGCCTTGGGGAGACCAGGTGTAGGAGGAGGCACTGAGGCTTGCCTGACGGGACTGGGAGGAGACGTGAGGCATCTCTTGCGGCAAGCAGGACCCCAATTCTTGATCTCCCCGGTGGTCCAGTCAAGGGTGGGAGAATGATGCTGGAGCCATGGCAGATATAGGAGGAGTTCAGAGGTACAGTTGGGAAGGACGAACAATTCAATCTTTTCATGATGGGATCCAATGCACATTAAGAGAGGTTCTGTGCGGTAACGCACAGTACAGTCCAACTTCACTCCGTTGACGGAAGAAATGTAGAGCGGCTTGACGAGATGGGTCACCGGGATGCAGAACTTATTCACCAAAGAGTCCAGAATAAAATTTCCAGAAGCACCAGAGTCCAAGCAGGCCACGGCTGAGAGGGAGGAGTTGGCAGATGGAGAAATCCGCACGGGCACAGTGAGACGTGGAGAAGCAGACTTCGTACAAAGAGACGCCACACCCACGTGAGCTGGGTGCGTGCGTGCGTTTCCCAGACGTGGAGGACGAATAGGGCAATCCACCAAGAAATGTTCGGTACTGGCACAGTACAGACAAAGATTTTCTTCCCTACGGCGAGTCCTCTCTTCCTGGGTCAGGCGAGACCGATCCACTTGCATAGCCTCCTCGGCGGGAGGCACAGGCGAAGATTGCAAAGGATACTGTGGGAGAGGTGCCCAGAGATCTAGGTCTTTTTCCTGGTGGAGCTCCTGGTGTCTCTCAGAAAAACGCATGTCAATGCGGGTGGCCAAATGGATAAGTTCTTGCAGGTTGGCAGGAATCTCTCGTGCGGCCAGCACATCCTTGATGTTACTGGATAGGCCTTTTTTAAAGGTCGCGCAGAGAGCCTTGTTATTCCAAGATAATTCGGAAGCGAGAGTACGAAATTCTTCGCCTACTGAAGAATTACCCTGGACCAGGTTCAGCAGGGCAGTCTCGGCAGAAGAAGCTCGAGCTGGTTCCTCGAAGACACTACGTACTTCAGCGAAGAAGGACTGGACTGTGGCTGTGGCAGGATCATTGCGGTCCCAGAGCGGTGTGGCCCAAGACAAACCCTTTCCAGATAGAAGACTCACTACGAACACCACCTTAGACCGTTCTGAAGGAAATTGGTCCGACAACATCTCCATATGCAGGGAACATTGAGACAAGAAGCCACGGCAGAGTCTAGAGTCCCCATCAAACTTGTCCGGCAGGGACAAGCGGAGGCTAGGAGCGGCCACTCGCTGCGGAGGAGGTGCAGGAGCTGGCGGAGGAGATGGTTGCTGCTGTAGCAGAGGCAGAAGTTGCTGTAACGTGGCGGTCAGCTGCGACAGCTGCTGTCCTTGTTGGGCAATTTGCTGCGATTGCTGGGCGACCACCCTGGGTAGGTCAGCGAGACTTGGCAGCGGCACCTCAGCGGGATCCATGGCCGGATCTACTGTCACGATTCGGCTAGCTGGATGTGGATCCTCTGTGTCAGTGAGGGATTGGTGTGGACCATGTCGGTGGACCGGTTCTAAGATGCTACTGGTATTCACCAGAGCCCGCCGCAAAGCGGGATGGTCTTGCTGCGGCGGTAGCAACCAGGTCGTATCCACCGGCAACGGCTCAACCTCGCTGACTGCTGAGAAGGCGTGGGACAGAAGGACTAGGCAGAGGCCAGGTCAGACGTAGCAGAAGGTCAGGGCAGGCGGCAAGGTTAGTAGTCAATGTGGATAGTAGAAGATCTGGAAACACAGGCTTTGGACAACACTAAACGTTTTCACTGGCACAAGGCAACAAGATCCGGCAAGGGAGTGCAGGGGAAGTGAGGTATTATAGCCAGGGAGCAGGTGGAAGCTAATTAGGCTAATTGGGCCAGGCACCAATCATTGGTGCACTGGCCCTTTAAATCTTAGAGAGCTGGAGCCGCGCGCGCCAGGACATGACAACCGGGGACCTGGACAGGTAAGTGACTTGAGATGCGATTCGCGAGCGGGCGCGTCCCGCTATGCGAATCGCATCCCCGCCGGCAATGTCAGTGCAGCGCTCTTGATTCTCTTTGGGCAAAGTTCACATACTCATAGCCTCGTTAAAGAAGCTAGTTATGTGTGGAAGCAATATCTGGGAAAAAGACTTGTAGTAACAAGCTGTCAACCCATCGGGTCCTGGAGAGTTCCCCGCCGGAAGATTACGAATAGCTTTAGACACCTCCAGGCAGCAAATCGGGGCATTTAATTCAACTATCTGTGTATTGCGTGTAAGTAAGAGTTAATATCATCATCTGTTGGTTGGGGTATAATCGTATCTTCCGCTAGGTTGTATAGTGTTCTGTAATAATCCATAAACCTATTTGCAATGTCAGTAGGGGATTGAAGTTCATGGGAGGGATTCCACAAAAAGGTTATTCTGGACTTGGCCTGCTTGCTTTTTAGTCTATTGGCAAGGAACTTTCCCATCTTATTATCAAAGGAGTAATATTGGGCTTTAATGTTTGACGTATGAGTCCCATAATAAAGTATGGATAGACATCCTAATACTTTTAAGTTTAGTAGCACAATATGCATTTGGTGCCTGTTTGTTAAGGTACTCCACCATTTTTTGTTCATTTAACAATTGGTCCAATTTCTGGGTATGTTCTTTTTTCACTATGTGGCCAAGCTTAATCAGGGAGCCCCGAATTATGGCCTTATGGGCATTCCATACTATGCTAGAGATGACAGTCGTATCATTGAAAGAAAAGTATTGTAAGAGATCAGAGAACAACAACTGATGATTCTTAGGGTTCCTTACTAAAAAGAAGTGTTCCTTACATGAAATGTGGTGTGGGCCTGTCATGTTCCTCTAAGCGTAACAGAAGCTTGGTCTGACCCTTTAATTGCTTCTGTAGTGGAGCCCCTAACACTGTCCAATAAGGATCTGCTCACTAACAGCAAATTGATCCTAGAGTAGCTGTTAGTTGGAACAGAATAAAAGGAGAAGTCTCTATCTCCAGGGTGCAGGACCCTCTAAATATCATACAGTTCTTCCTCATGAATTATGGGCTGTAGGGCAATGGAACGTTCCTTGTATGAGGAGGCCACATCAGCTTGTATATCAGGCACCACATTAATGTACCCAGCTACAATAAGGTGTCCCTGAACATGTGTGTTAACAAGGCGAAATATTTTTCTCAGAAACCGTACTTGTCTCCTCTTAGGCGCATATAAAGACACTATAGTATATTTAACATTCTTAATGGAACATATGAGAATAATATACCTTCCCAAAGGGTTTATTACAGAGTTGAAAAGCTGAAATGCTAGTGTGTCTTTTATAGCTATTAGAGTGCCTCTAGCTTTAGAGTGAAAGTGTGACTGAAAGATATGTGGGAAGGATTTGTTACGGATCCTATGTGCATCCTCCTGCACACATAATATGTCACACTTAAGATTCCTAGCTTCAGACCTCATATAGTTACGTTTCTGAGGTAAGTTCAAGCCATTAATATTTAAGAATCCGACCTTCACTGTCATTTTGAGTCCAAATGTTGCGTAGAGCCTCCCTCCCGATAAGCAGGGTGTCTTCTGTCTCCGTGCGATAGAAGGTCTCGAGATTTCCTAATCACTGCAACGCCTGAAAAGGAAGAGGGAGAAGAGGGAGGACAAACATGGGGAAAAAAGGCTTAGTGAAGCCAAAATAACTAGAAGTCAATGAACGGGTGATGAGTAGTGGACTTCATCTGTTGTGGGGGCACAAAACAGTTCTCAGAGTGCAGAACTCAACGGCATGGTCCAAGTTCCGACCACGCAGTGTTCAGTGTTGAACCTTTCTGGAGTTACCCGCCATATGCCAAGTGGGGTGGATTTTTTCCTGGAGAAGAAGAAGGTTGGTTTGTAGAGGTATGCACTGTAATACCCTAAGTCTCTAGTCTTTTCACTCCTTCTTCGAGATAACAGATCAAGTGTTATTGTATGGTATTGTGCCAAGGGACTAGCGCAAGACGAATGTGGTACCAATCTTCAAGAAGGGCTCTAGGTCTTCCCCAGGAAACTATAGACAGGTAAGGTAGCATTGTGGGTAAATTGTTTGAAGGACTTATAAGGGATTACATACAGGAATACATAGGGGATAATAGTATTATCAGTGATAGCCAGCATGGGTTTACTAATTTGCTTTTATGAAGATGTGAGTAGAAGCCTTGACAGAGGAATGGCTGTGAATATAGTGTTTCTGGATTTTGCTAAAGCGTTTGATACTGTCCCTCATAGATGTCTGACAGGTAAGTTAAGGTCTTTGGGCTTGGAAACTTTAGATTGTAACTGGATTGAACACTGGCTCATGGATCGTATCCAGAGAGGGGTGGTCAATAATTCGTACTCTGATTGGTCCCCGGTTATTAGTGGTGTACCCCAAGGTTCAGTACTGGGCCCGCTGTTGTTTAATTTATTTATTAATGATATAGAGGATGGTATTAACAACTCTGTTTCTATCTTTGCAGATGACACCAAGCTTTGTAGCACAGTACAGTCTATAGAGGATGTGCATAAGTTACAAGATGACTTGGATAGACTAAGTGTCTGGGCATCCACTTGGCAAATGAGGTTTAATGTGGATAAATGTAAAGTTATGCATCTGGGTACTAATAACATGCATGCGTCGTATGTCTTAGGGGGTGTTAAACTGGCAGAGTCACTGGTAGAGAAGGATCTGGGTGTACTTGTAGATCACAGACTTCAGAATAGCATGCAATGTCAGGCTGCTGCTTCCAAGGCCGGCAGGATATTGTCATGTATAAAAAGAGACATGGACTCGAGGGACAGGGAAATAATACTCCCCCTTTATAAAGCATTGGTACGGCCTCACCTGGAATATGCTGTTCAGTTTTGGGCACCAGTTCATAAAAGGGACACTGCGGAGCTGGAAAGGGTGCAGAGACGTGCGACTAAACTAATATGGGGCATGGAACATTTTAGCTACGAGGAACGACTAAAGGAGTTACAATTGTTTAGTCTTGAGAAGACACGTTTAAGGGGGGGATATGATAAACGTATATAAGTATATAAATGGCTCATACAAAAAATATGGAGAAAAACTGTTCCAGGTTAAACCCCCCCCAAAGGACGAGGGGGCACTCCCTCCGTCTGGAGAAGAAAAGGTTTAGTCTAAAGGGGTAACACGCCTTCTTTACCACAAGAACTGTGAATTTATGGAATAGTCTACCTCAGGAACTGGTCACAGCAGGAACAATTAATAGCTTTAAAACAGGGTTAGATGCATTCCTGGAACAAAATAACATTAATGCTTATGCAGAATTATAAAACAACATCCCTTCCCCTTATCCCCTTACACCCTTCCCTTCAAATCCCTTGTTGAACGTGATGGACGTATGTCTTTTTTCAACCATACTAACTATGTAACTATGTAACTTAGAGATGAGCGAACTTTTCAAAAATTCGATTCGCCGAATTTTCCCGAAAAGTATGTTTCGATCCGAATTTGTTTGCGCCGAATCGATATTAAAAAAGGCTATTTCTAGCCTACATACAGCCTCTATATGGGGTATAGAACACTTTGCTGTGTCCTAAAACGCATATGTAGTGTGCTGGGGTAGTGAAATAATACTGTTATTCAGAATAGCATGAAGATTACCGGCATCACTCTTAGAATCACTGAAGCACAGCAGCACAATGAGCCTGTTGGTGGCATCAGTGTCAGGAGACCATATAGTAACTGAATTGCACAGCGTGGAGGTATTGGCAGCATGAGGACACCATATAGTGGCTGAATGGCACAGCGTGGAGGTGTTGGCAGCATGAGGACACCATATAGTGGCTGAATGGCACAGCGTGGAGGTGTTGGCAGCATGAGGACACCATATAGTGGCTGAATGGCACAGCGTGGAGGTGTTGGCAGCATGAGGACACCATATAGTGGCTTAATGGCACAGCGTGGAGGTGTTGGCAGCATGAGGACACCATTTAGTGGCTGAATGGCACAGCGTGGAGGTGTTGGCAGCATGAGGAAACCATATAGTGGCTGAATGGCACAGTGTGGAGGTGTTCGCAGCATGAGGACACCATATAGTGGCTGAATGAAACAGCGTGGAGGTGTTGGCAGCATGCGGACACCATATAGTGGCTGAATGGCACAGCGTGGAGGTGTTGGCGGCATGAGGACACCATATAGTGGCTGAAAGGCACAGCGTGGAGGTGTTGGCGGCATGAGGACACCATATAGTGGCTGAATGGCACAGCGTGGAGGTTTTGGCAGCATGAGGACACCATATAGTGGCTGAATGGCACAGCGTGGAGGTGTGGGCAGCATGAGGACACCATATAGTGGCTGAATGGCACAGCGTGGAGGTTTGGGAAGCATGAGGACACCATATAGTGGCTGAATGGCACAGTGTGGAGGTGTTGGAAGTAAAAGGACACCATATAGTGGCTGAATGGCACAGTGTGGAGGTGTTGGCAGCATGAGGACACCATATAGTGGCTGAATGGCACAGCGTGGAGGTGCTGGCAGCATGAGGACACCATATAGTGGCTGAATGGCACAGCGTGGAGGTGTTGGCAGCATGAGGACACCATATAGTGGCTGAATAGCACAGTGTGGAGGTGTTGGCAGCATGAGGACACCATATAGTGGCTGAATGAAACAGCGTGGAGGTGTTGGCAGCATGAGGACACCATATAGTGGCTGAATGGCACAGCGTGGAGGAGTTGGCGGCATGAGGACACCATATATTGGCTGAAAGGCACAGTGTGGAGGTGCTGACAGCATGAGGACACCATATAGTGGCTGAATGGCACAGCGTGGAGGTGCTGGCCGCATGAGGACACCATATAGTGGCTGAATGGCACAGCGTGGAGGTGCTGGCAGCATGAGGACACCATATAGTGGCTGAATGGCACAGCGTGGAGGTGCTGGCAGCATGAGGACACCATATAGTGGCGGAATGGCACAGCGTGGAGGTGTTGGTAGCATGAGGACACCATATAGTGGCTGAATAGCACAGCGTGGAGGTGTTGGCAGCATGAGGACACCATATAGTGGCTGAATGAAACAGCGTGGAGGTGTTGGCAGCATGAGGACACCATATAGTGGCTGAATGGCACAGCGTGGAGGTGTTTGCAGCATGAGGACACCATATAGTGGCTGAATGGCACAGCGTGGAGGTGTTGGCAGCATGAGGACACCATATAGTGGCTGAATGGCACAGCGTGGAAGTGTTGTGCAGCATGAGGACACCATATAGTGGCTGAATGGCACAGCGTGGAGGTGTTGGCAGCATGAGGAAACCATATAGTGGCTGAATGGCACAGTGTGGAGGTGTTCTCAGCATGAGGACACCATATAGTGGCTGAATGTAACAGCGTGGAGGTGTTGGCAGCATGCGGACACCATATAGTGGCTGAATGGCACAGTGTGGAGGTGTTGGCGGCATGAGGACACCATATAGTGGCTGAAAGGCACAGCGTGGAGGTGTTGGCGGCATGAGGACACCATATAGTGGCTGAATGGCACAGCGTGGAGGTTTTGGCAGCATGAGGTCACCATATAGTGGCTGAATGGCACAGCGTGGAGGTGTGGGCAGCATGAGGACACCATATAGTGGCTGAATGGCACAGTGTGGAGGTGTTGGCAGTAAGAGGACACCATATAGTGGCTGAATGGCACAGTGTGGAGGTGTTGGCAGCATGAGGACACCATATAGTGGCTGAATGGCACAGCGTGGAGGTGCTGGCAGCATGAGGACACCATATATTGGCTGAATGGCACAGCGTGGAGGTGTTGGCAGCATGAGGACACCATATAGTGGCTGAATAGCACAGCGTGGAGGTGTGGGCAGCATGAGGACACCATATAGTGGCTGAATGGCACAGCATGGAGGTTTGGGCAGCATGAGGACACCATATAGTGGCTGAATGGCACAGTGTGGAGGTGTTGGCAGTAAGAGGACACCATATAGTGGCTGAATGGCACAGTGTGGAGGTGTTGGCAGCATGAGGACACCATATAGTGGCTGAATCGCACAGTGTGGAGGTGCTGGCAGCATGAGGACACCATATAGTGGCTTAATGGCACAGCGTGGAGGTGTTGGCAGCATGAGGACACCATATAGTGGCTGAATAGCACAGCGTGGAGGTGTTGGCAGCATGAGGACTCCATATAGTGGCTGAATGAAACAGCGTGGAGGTGTTGGCAGCATGAGGACACCATATAGTGGCTGAATGGCACAGCGTGGAGGAGTTGGCGGCATGAGGACACCATATATTGGTTGAAAGGCACAGTGTGGAGGTGCTGGGAGCATGAGGACACCATATAGTGGCTGAATGGCACAGCTTGGAGGTGCTGGCAGCATGAGGGCACCATATAGTGGCTGAGTGGCACAGCGTGGAGGTACTGGCCGCATGAGGACACCATATAGTGGCTGAATGGCACAGCGTGGAGGTGCTGGCAGCATGAGGACACCATATAGTGGCTGAATGGCACAGCGTGGAGGTGCTGGCCACACGAGGACACCATATAGTGGCTGAATGGTACAGCGTGGAGGTGCTGGCAGCATGAGGACACCATATAGTGGCGGAATGGCACAGCGTGGAGGTGCTGGCAGCATGAGGACACCATATAGTGGCTTAATGGCACAGTGTGGAGGTGTTGGTAGCATGAGGACACCATATAGTGGCTGAATGTCACAGCGTGGAGGTGTTGGCAGCATGAGGACACCATATAGTGGCTGAATGACACAGCGTGGACATGTTGGCAGCAAGAGGAGACCATTTAGTGACTGAATGGCACAGCGTGGAGTTGGTTGATGCACTAGTACACTAGTACCACTACAGCTTCACAATCCCCCCCCCCCCCCAAAAAAAAAAAAAAACACAAAAAAACAACACAATATATAAAATTTTTGACAAAGATTTCTCATAGGTAGCACCCGCTATCCAAAATTAGAAATTTCCGGACCCAGGCCCCACCTCTGCGGCATCAGGAACCCATATATTGCCTGATGGACACAGCTTGGAGTTGGCTGATGCACCAGTACACACCTGGGCTTTATAATGCCCTCCAAAAAACAACAACATTTTAGAAATGTTTTAAAGAAATACCTTTGTGTAAGAACAAGCGCATATCCAACAGTTCACAAGACTCTATAATGCAGGACGCTGGACCACCCAAAGACATTCTTCTCAAAAATAATAAACCACACAATGTTTTAAATTTTTTTACAAAAACTAATTCAATATGTGTGTAAGCGCATCTGTCTCCAAAAGATCAGATCACCAAAGGACTTTTTCGCCCAAAATGATAAAGCAGAGTTAATCCCTGTCCGTATTTTTTATTTATTGTTTTTAATTTTCATTAAAAAATCACACGCAACAAGCGTTCCGTTGTGTAACGATTAGCATTCTGGAAAATTCAATTTTATTACCGATAAAATTATCAGTAAATAAAAAAAAAAACACTACCCAAGAGTGTTTAATTACCCCATACATTACACCAGGAGCAGTCAGGAGTAGGCCTCAGCAGTACCCAAGAGGCTTTAATAACCCCCTACCTTTGCACGATCAATTGCGAGATCGAGCATTACAAGGTGTGTTATGCACTCAGATTTCAGGGGCTGCAGGCGTGCTCCACTGAACGGATTAGCGTGTCACCATCTTTCATCAACCAGTGCTGGTAACCCGCTTACTCCCGGAAAGGTAAGCTGCCGAGAAGCAGGTGGTCTCCCCCGGGCACGTTTGGCTCCAGAATTTCCACTACTGCCACACCACGCTTACTGCCAACCGTGCTACCGCCTTGCTGACTCAAGGGCAACCTGCAACTCTCTTCTCCCGATGATGAACCCCCCTTTTCCTCAGATCGAGCAATAACAGGTGTGTTATGCCCTCAGATGTCTGGGGCCGCAGGCGCCCTCCACTGAACGGATTAGGGTGTGTCCATCGTTTTTGGTAGCACCCGTTATCCAAAAATGTTAAATTCCCAGACCCAGGCCCCACCTCTGCGGCATCAGGAACCCATAGATTGCCTGGAAGACACAGCCTGGAGTTGGCTAATGCACGAGTACACACCCGGCTTCACAATCCACCCCAAAACCCACAAAATTTTATTGAAATTGTCTGACAAAATACCTGTTTTTTTTAAAACAAGCGCATATACAGCAGTTCAGAAGACTCTATAATGCAGGACGGTGGACCACCAAAAGACATTCTTCTCAAAAAATTATAAACCACACAATGTTTGAAATTTGGTTAAAAAAATTATTACATCTGTGTAAGCGCATCTGTCTCCAAAAGATCAGATCACAAAAGGATTCTAATCGCCAAAAATGATTAAGCAGACTTAATCCTTCTCCATATATATATATATATATATATATATATATATATATATATTTTTTTTTTTTTTTTTTCATAAAAAAATCACACGCAACAAGCATTCCGTTGTGTAACGGTTAGCATTCTGCAAAATTCTATTTTATTACTGATAAAATTATCAGTAAATTTAACAATAACACTACCCAAGAGTGTTTAATTACCCCATACATTGCACCAGGAGCAGTCAGGAGTTGGCCTCAGCAGTACCCAAGAGGCTTTAATAACCCCTTACCTTGCCCGATCAATTGCGAGATCGAGCAATAACAGGTGTGTTATGGCCTCAGATGTCCTGGGCCGCACTAGTGCTCCACTGAACGGATTAGCATGTCTTTATCTTTCAAGAACAGGTGCGTGTTGCACGCTGAAACCAGTTCGTGATAGGGATCTGGGATTGCAATTATTTAACCTTACAATGAGGAATTACCAGTAAGTGAGGGTCATAAGCTGGCGTTGATTAAGTCCCTGCCCTTTGTACACACCGCCCGTCGCTATAAGCGATTGGATTAGTTAGTGAGTTGGTTAGTGAGGTCCTCGGATTGGCCCAGGAGGGGTAGGAGAAGGCCCTGGCAGAGCGCCGAGAATTTACCAATCATTGTTGAAATTTGCATTAAGCATGTATTTAGTAACTGCTAAACATCCAAAAATTTAAGGCCCAAGGCCAGAGGCACCAGGGAGGCAAGTAGTTCCTGAAAGACACAGAATGAGTCTGGATCATGCATTTGCAGTACCCAAGAGGTTTTCATAACCGCTTACATTTAAAGATCAATGTTTACATTTGCATTAAGCATGTATTTAGCTACTGCTAAACTTCAAAAAATTATAGGCCCAAGTCCTGAGGCACCAGGGAGGCAAGTAGTTTGTGAAAGACACAGAATGAGTCTGGAGCAGTCATTCGCAGTACCCAAGAGGGTTTCATAACCCCTTACATTTAAAGATCAATGTTGACATTTGCATTAAGCATGTATTAAGCTACTGCTAAACTTCAAAAAATTATAGGCCCAACGCCAGAAGCATCAGTTTTCCCCATATTAGAAGCATAGTTTTCCCCCAGATTAGGCAGCATAGATATCCCCCAGATTAGGAGCATACTTGTCCCCCAGAGTAGGCAGCATAGATGTCCCCCGGATTAGGCAGCATAGATGTACCCCAGATTAGGAGCATACTTGTCCCCCAGAGTAGGCAGCATAGATGTCCCCCAGATTTGGAGCATACTTGTCCCCCAGAGTAGGCAGCATAGTTTTCCCCCAGATAAGGAGCATAGTTGTCCCCCAGATTAGGCAGCATAGATGTCACCCAGATTAGGCAGCATAGATGTCCCCCAGATTAGGCAGCATAGATGTCCCGTAGATTAGGAGCATAGTTGTCCCCCAATCATCGCGGGCCGGTCAGAGCCAATCAAAGGGCCGTATGTGGTAAGCGGGCCGTACAATGCCCAGGTCTGCCCCAGAGGGTTTCATAACCAACCACAATAGAGAAAATTTTGTTGTAGGAGCATGGTCAATCTACTCAGACCCATCTGTCATTGGTGGCTGGAAATCCTGGCTGATCCATCCCTGATTCATCTTGACAAACATCAGTCTCTCCACATTTTTAGTGGACAGACGAGTTCGCCTTGGGGTGACTATGGCCCCGGCCGCACTAAACACCCGCTCTGATGGCACACTACTGGCCAGGCAGGACAGCTTTTCCAGGGCAAACTCCGCTAGTTGCAGCCATAAATCGAGTTTGGCTGCCCAGAAGTCCAGTGGATCTTCAACAGTTGTTGGCAGGGTCATGTCGAGGTAAGCCATCACCTGCTGGTTCAGGTCCTGCTTCATGTCCACCTGCTGCTGATGAGTAGCTTCACTATGCGGCTGAAGGAAGTTATTCATCAGCGACTGTAGACTCAGGCTGCTGCTGATTGAGCCGGTACTGCTCCTGCCACCCCTCCCCTCCCCAGCAGCCGTGGCAGTGGAAGGTGAGCGCAGAGGGCCCCCCGAGTCAGACCTGAGAGTGAATGGACAATGTGGCCGATAGGCATCGGCCAACCGACTACGTAGAAGCTCCCTGAAGTAGGTCAGTTTGTCCTCCCTCTCACTGGGTGCAAAAAAGGCCCCCATTCTGGGTCGGTAGCGAGGGTCTAATAAGGTGGAGATCCAGAAGTCATCCCGCTGACAAATTTTGACAATTCGGGGGTCACTACGCAAGCCACTCAGCATGCATCGTGCCATTTGTGACTCGCTGGGACTACCTGCCTCCATCTCCACTGCATACTGCCACGGTGTGTCTGGGTCCTCTTTCTCGCCTCCCTTGTAATAATCCTCCAGCTCCTCTGGCTGCTCCTTCTCCTCCCCTCCTCTCCAATGACCAGAAACACCGTCCATCTCATCCACCGTAAACTGTGCTCCGCTCTGCCCCTCATCATCCTCCTCCAGTTCATCCCCCACAGGACTCATGTAGCCTTCTGATGTAGGTGCAACGTCTCCATTGCAGTGACCAGCCATGATTTCAATCATTTTTTGGAGTAAATGTAGGAGTGGAATTACGTAGTTCATGGCGTAATTCGAGCGACTAACAAAAAATGCGGCTTCCTCAAAGGGCCTCAGCAAACGGCAGGTGTCATGTATGAGCTGCCACTCGTTCACATTGAAGTTACACAGGGGAGTACTCCTATCTGCTTGTATCATCAACAAATTTCTTTGTTCGTATAGTCTGTCCAACATATGGAGGGTGGAATTCCAATGTGTGGCAACGTCACAAATGAGACTATGTTGTGTGATACCGTTCTGACGCTGCAGCTCAAGCAAAGTGTGCTTGGCGGTGTACAAGTGGCTGAAGTGCATGCACAGTTTCCTTGCCATTGTCAGGACATCTTGCAAATGGGGTGAAGACTTGATGAACTTCTTGACAACCAGATTAAACACGTGTGCCATGCAGGGCGAATGGTTCACACTTCCTTGTCACAGCGCGGCCACAATGTTCTTCCCATTGTCGGTCACCATGGTTCCCATTTCCAGATGTCGTGGAGTAAGCCATACTCGGATTTCTTCCCTAATGAACTTCAGCAGTTCCTCCCCTGTGTGACTCTGTTCGCCAAGGCAAACCATGTGAAGGACGGCTTGACACCGCTGTGCCGTACACACGTGGTACGATGAAGGGTCACCGAGATTTGGACACCGAGTGGAGGCCGAGGACACGGGGGAGGAGGAGGCGCACACTGTAAAAGGACCAACTGCCTGGGAGCGAGAGCGTGGAGGAGGAAGCGGTGTGACCTGTCCAAGTTTCTGTTGTGGCTGTGCAGGAACAACATTTACCCAGTGGGCCGTAAAAGACATGTATTGTCCCTGCCCGTAGTTACAGCTCCACACGTCGGCGCTGCCGTGCACTTTTGAACACACCAACAGGCTCAAGGACTGGCCCACCTTCTCTTGTACAAACTTAAGCAGGGCTGGTACTGCCTTCTTCGCAAAGAAATGACGGCTTGGGACTCTCCACCTCGGCTCGGCACAAGCCATTAATTCCCTGAAAGCTGCAGAGTCCACCAGTTGGAAAGGGAGGGACTGCAACACCATCAACTTGGACAGGAGCACATTCAACTTCTGCGGCGTTGGATAAGTGGACACATACTATTGTCTCTTGGACATGGCTTCGCCGATCGATTGTTGGCGGAATGGCTGACTACGAGCGGAAGAAGCAGGAGCGCATGAAGGAGGGTTTGACACAATGCTCCCTTCGGCTGAGGTGGTGGAGCCTTGGCTGAATGATGGAGGGAGCGGATGGCCACTGGGTGATGCGGCAGGCTGGACCACTACATCGGAGCCAAAGAGCAAAGAGCAAATCTCTTCTCCTGATGATGATGAAGCCCCGGCTTCTGCACCCGGCTCCCAATTGCGATCGGCTTCATCATCATCAAAAGATGTGTGCACGTCACTGATGTCCTCCTCATGTTCCACAACAGCATCTGCCTCAGGACCCTGAACAATTGAAACACCGCCTCCCACGTCACTCTCCGCATCGCTACTTGGTCGCCTTCCGGAGCAAGCGACGCATGTCTCATCACATTCTTGGCTGCCCATTAGCTGCTGACTGTCCTCTATTACATTGTCCTCACTAAATAGTGGAGCTGAACCCAAAGCATGAGATACTTATTTCGGAGAGGGAACAGCATAGGACAAAGGCAATGGGATTACGGGGACTGCTCCCGGGCCATGCCAACTGAGGGTTGTGTCTGAGGAACCCACCGACTCTTGACTGGGGTTGTCAGATGTCGCTTGTGATGATGGGGATGAGTGTGCAAACCAATTGACGAGGAGAGATGACACGACCGCTGGATGTTAAGGGGAGCTCAGGTCTATTGCTGCGACTGCTGCCACTCGCCCCATGTCTGCTGCCAACTCTGCCTGACGTATGTAGGCCTCTGCCCCTTCTCTGTGCACGTCCTGGCACTTCCCTGCCTTACATACTTAGTGCATTTAAGAGGGTATAGAACAGCAGCAGGCGTTTACTTACGGCTGTCCTTTCAAAGTATATAGGCCCTAGACAGGCCTGGGAGTTGTAGTTTTGAAACCTCCGGAGGTCCGCAGGTTGAAGACCACTGCGGCCTTCGACATCATCCAGCCCCCTCTCACCCCCTTTAGTTCTGTACAGTACTCACCTCCGCTCGGCGCTGGTCCGGAGCTGCAGGACTGTCCGGTGAGGAGGTCGTCCGGTGGGATAGTGGTTCCGGGCTGCTATCTTCACCGGGGAGGCCTCTTCTAAGCGCTTCGGGCCCGGACCCAGAATAGTCACGTTGCCTTGACAACTTCTGCGTCATCGTCCAGGCAACGCCTCTATTCCGGGCCCGCAGCGCGGAGAAGAGGCGCCCCAAGTGAAGATAGCAGCCCGGAACCACTATCCCACCGGACGACCTCCTCACCGGACAGCCCTGCAGCACCGGACCAGCGCCGAGCGGAGGTGAGTACTGTACAGAACTAAAGGGGGGCGAGAGGGGGCTGGATGATGTCGAAGGCCGCAGTGGTCTTCAACCTGCGGACCTCTGGAGGTTTCCAAACTACAACTCCCAGCAAGCCCGGACAGCCGATGGCTGCCCGGGCTTGCTGGGAGTTGTAGTTTTGAAACCTCTGGAGGTCCGCAGGTTGAAGACCACTGCGGGCGGATGATGACAAGAGGATGATGATAGGGGGGGGGTGAGGGATGATGAAGGGGAGGTGTGGGATGATGAAGGGGGGTGTGTGGGATGATGACAAGGGGATGATGAAGGGGGGGGTGTGGGATGATTACAAGGGGATGATGAAGGGGGTGGGGATGATGACAAGGGGATGATGAAGGGGGGTGGGGATGATGAAGGGGGTGTGTGGGATGATGAAGGGGGTGTGTGGGATGATGATGAAGGGGGGTGGGGATGATGACAAGGGGATGATGAAGGGGGGTGGGGATGATGACAAGGGGATGATGAAGGGGGGGTGTGGGATGATGACAAGGGGATAATGACAGGTGATGATGATGAGGGTCTGGATGATGACAGGCGGTGATGATGATGAGGATGTTAATGACGGGGGTCTGGATGATGACAGGGGGGGATGATGTATTTCCCACCCTAGGCTTATACTCGAGTCAATAACTTTTCCTGGGATTTTGGGTTGAAGTTAGGGGTCTCGGCTTATACTCGGGTCGGCTTATACTCGAGTATATACGGTATATGGTACGCTATTTGCTTGTATGTAGGCCCTTTGCAATCATAAGGCCACTGTTAAGCGTATTTGTACTCAGGAAAAACTTTTTTTTTTCTTTAATACACCAGCAGGTGTATAACGTGTGGTATAACACTGAATTTAGCACAGAGATAGAAAAAAAGAGTAACAGGTGAAAAATGGTAAAAATGCACTAAAGTCCACTCTAATATTACTTATTTCTGAACAGCAGCAGGACCCAACAGTGCAGCACCACAAAAAAAAAAATCCAGGGATTAAACCCTAAATTGCAGTCTGTCACACAATTCTGAGCAGCAGAAGATTTGTGGAGCAAATAAAAATAAACTCAATTGGGCTGAAAAATTAGGAGATATGATGCTTCAGAATGTTCAGGCAGCTTGGAGATCTGTATAAGGCAGCTGACAGCTATCTGCCCCTCTCTGCTGCAATGCTCAATAACGTGAATAGGAGGTTTGGCTATCAATGATCCTTCTCAGTGTAACAGCAAAGTACTCTGCACTCCTGTCTTTCCCTAATGCTGATGTGACTAGTAGTTGCAGTGTACCGCTGTGGTATGAGCTATTCACACACACGCAGTTCTGTCCTCTCCATTTGAGTGCATAGATGAAATGAAGAGAGGCAAGATGGCCGCCGATTATATAGGGGCTGTGATATCACAGGGATCAGTGAACAGTAACGAATTCGGGTTCGTCAACTTCGATTCGCTCATCTCTAATGTAACTATTTAAGTGCATGTTTTCCTCGCGGTGAATTAAGAGGGATATCCCCATTTGTAAAGAATGTGTTTTCTCTCAGGGCAGCTGTTACTGGTGCCAAATTTCTGTGAATCTGTAAAGTCATTGCTGACAGGTCAGTGTACAAGGTAATCTTTTGGAACTGATCAGGTATGTTTTTGCGGTCTCTGGCTTTGATCATGAGGGCTTCCTTAATGTGAAAAAAAGTGTACTCTTGCCAATACATCTCTTGAGACATCATCCGCCAAATGTTTCGGTTTTAGAACTCTGTAAGCTCTATCTAACAGTAGATCATTTAAGGTTGCCTCAGGCAAGAACGCTTGCATCAAAGAATTTAAGAAGCCAGACAGTTCCATAGTTGTAACTGATTCAGGAATTCCGCGGAACTTCACATTATTCTTGCGTGACCTATCTACTAGGTCCGCCCGTAGGGCAGATACATCAGAATCCAAGTCATAATGGGAGTCAATCAGTTCATTATGCGAAGAAATGAGATCAGCTAGCTTGGACTCTGCATGATCAACTCTGGTTTCTACTTCAGTGATCGCAGATCGGATTGGCTGTAGCGTATGCATCAAGCTATTGCTAATGGAGGAGTTCAGCAGCAACAACATACGTTTCAAGGACACTTCTGTGACTGGTACATCAGATGCAGGTACCTTATTGAAGAAGTTATTTGCTTCAATGCTGAATGCTTCCATCAAGGTATTAGAGTCATCCTTGTCAGATGCACAGTCTAACTTCTGCCTTTGTTTCAAGGGGCTGTTTTTCGCAGAGGACGGCTGAGTTGCCAATATGGTTACGAGGGCCTCCGCTGTGCATAGGAGCGGCTCCTGGAGAATTCCCCCCACTGCTGCAATCCCCCGGTGGTATCTCCATAGTCGGGGGTAAGGACATGCTGTGTCTTATTTCAGTAGGGTGGCTATGGGAGTCTGACCTGATCTCCGTGCTCCTGCTCTTCCTGCCGAGCGGTGCAGGAGCGGCTGCGCCATCTTGTAAGGAGCACGTCCGTGGAGGTGCTTAAATATCTGTAAGTTTACAGGGTTTATGATTATTTTTCCCCCTTCTCCTGGACGACATTCTGGCCAGCTAGGTTTCCGACACTTGCAGGTGGCAAATTAGGAGAGATAGCGCTAAAATTCAGGGTACTAGTCTTTGTGTTGCGTCGCTCACTGCAGGAGCTCTGAGCTTATGCAGCCATCTCGTCCCAAGGCCAGACCATGCCCCCTCCACCCAACTTAGTGCATTTCATGGCAATGAGGTAAATAGATATAATAAAACAATAAATACCAGCGCTAAATTAATAGGATTATTTATTAGATAGACAAAAATAGAAAATTGGATAAAATGAATTGTCACTCAATAATTAGTGGTGTCCTTGGGGCTCAGTGTTGTTCCAACAGATTAATAGGATGAGATAACTAGAATACAAACATAGAATAAAGTAGGTATAAGGGTATTTGTTGGCGGGGTTCAAGTATATATGGATAGTACCACTATGTTTCACGTACCTATTTTAGACGTGTAGCTGTGGTAGTTCAAAAGCTGTCCCTAGTAGAGGAGCTTAATGCAGAAAGAAAAGCAACTGTGCAAACCTGTGTGAGTAGAACAATCAGATTGTGTGGAATTAATTACATATACTGTGCTATGTGTGCACAGAAAATATAAGGTTTCTTTGTCAATTGTTCTGTACCTTCTTGCTGTCACAGAAGTGTAAGACAACAAAGCATGCGGGTTGGTTGCAATTAAAATGGATATTTCCAATAGGGCTTATCTATATATGATGAAAAATTATTAATAGTCAATAATATTTTCTGTACTGAAAGATTAATATAAGTGTTACGCCGAGCGCTCCGGGTCCCCGTTCCTCCCCGGAGCGCTCGCCTCATCTTCGTTGTTGCAGCGCCCCGGTCAGATCCACTGACCGGGTGCGCTGCGGTCCCGCCTTCAGCCGGGATGCGATTCGCGATGCGGATAGCGCCCGCTCGCGATGCGCACCCCGGCCCCCGTACCTGACTCGCTCTCCCTCGGTCCTGTCCCGGCGCGCGCGGCCCCGCTCCCTAGGGCGCGCGCGCGCCGGGTCTCTGCGATTTAAAGGGCCAGTGCACCAATGATGGTGCCTGGCCCAATCTTCCCAATTAGCTTAATTGGTTCCCACCTGTTCCCTGGTTATATCTAGTCTCCTCCCTTGCACTCCCTTGCCGGATCTTGTTGCACTTGTGCCTAGTGAAAGCGTTCCCTTGTCTGTTCCTAGCCCGTGTTCCTGACCTCCTGCCGTTGCCCCTGACTACGATCCTTGCTGCCTGCCTCGACCTTCTGCTACGTCCGACCTTGCTTCTGCCTACTCCCTTGTACCGCGCCTATCTTCAGCATCTTCAGCAGCCAGAGAGGTGAGCCGTTGCTAGTGGATACGACCTGGTCACTACCGCCGCAGCAAGACCATCCCGCTTTGCGGCGGGCTCTGGTGAAAACCTGTAGTGGCTTAGAACCGGTCCACTAGCGCGGTCCTCGCCATCCCTCTCTGGCACAGAGGATCCACTACCTGCCAGCCGGCATCGTGACAGTAGATCCGGCCATGGATCCCGCTGAAGTTCCTCTGCCAGTTGTCGCTGACCTCACCACGGTGGCCGCCCAGCAAGCCCGACAGATCGCCCTTCTAACCCGTCAGCTGTCGGAAATGTCCACCATTTCGCACCAACTTCAGTCGCAACTTCTCCAGCAATCTTCTCCTCCGCCAGCTCCTGCACCTCCTCCGCAGCGAGTGGCCACTCCTAGCCTCCGCCTGTCCTTGCCGGACAAATTTAATGGGGACTCTAAGTATTGCCGTGGCTTTCTTTCGCAATGTTCCCAGCACTTGGAGATGATGTCGGACCAGTTTCCTACTGAAAGGTCTAAGGTGGCTTTCGTGTTCTGCCTTCTGTCTGGAAAAGCCCTGTCATGGGCCGCACCGCTCTGGGACCGCAATGACCCCGTCACTGCCTCTGTACACTCCTTCTTCTCGGAAATTCGAAGTGTCTTTGAGGAACCTGCCCGAGCTTCTTCAGCCGAGATTGCCCTGCTGAACCTGGCCCAGGGTGTTTCTTCCGTTGGCGAGTACGCCATTCAGTTCCGTGCTCTTGCTTACGAGTTGTCCTGGAATAGTGAGATTCTCTGCGCGACCTTTAAAAAAGGCCTATCCAGCAACATTAAAGATGTTCTGGCCGCACGAGAGACTCCTGCTGACCTACATGAACTCATTCATCTAGCCACTCGCATTGACATGCGTTCTTCCGGATGGCGTCTGGAGCTCCGCCTGGATATGGACTTTGTTCGCACGAAGCGTTTTTTCTCTCCGGCTCCTCTCTCCTCTGGTCCTCTGCAATCTGTTCCTGTGCTTCCCGCCGCGGAGGCTATGCAAGTTGACCGGTCTTGCTTGACACCTCAAGAGAGGACACGACGCCGCATGGAGAATCTTTGCCTGTACTGTGCCGGTACCGAACACTTCCTGAAGGATTGTCCTATCCGTCCTCCCCGCCTGGAAAGACGTACGCTGACTCCGCACAAAGGTGACACAGTTCTTGATGTCAACTCTGCTTCTCCACGCCTTACTGTGCCTGTGCGGATATCTGCCTCTACCTTCTCCTTCTCTACTATGCTCTTCTTGGATTCCGGATCTGCAGGAAAATTTTTTTTGGCCTCTCTCATCAACAGGTTCTACGTTCCTGTGACCAGTCTCGCCAGACCCCTCTACATCTATTGTTTTTACAATAAAAGATTGGACTGTCTCGTACGTTTCCACACAGAACCCCTCCTAATTTGCATCGGACCTCATCACGGAAAAATTGAGTTTTTTTTCCTCAGGTTCTTTGGCCCCAAGAAGAGGGGGAGACCCAAGGGGGGGGGTACTGTTACGCCGAGCGCTCCGGGTCCCCGTTCCTCCCCGGAGCGCTCGCCTCATCTTCGTTGTTGCAGCGCCCCGGTCAGATCCACTGACCGGGTGCACTGCGGTCCCGCCTTCAGCCGGGATGCGATTCGCGATGCGGATAGCGCCCGCTCGCGATGCGCACCCCGGCCCCCGTACCTGACTCGCTCTCCCTCGGTCCTGTCCCGGCGCGCGCGGCCCCGCTCCCTAGGGCGCGCGCGCGCCGGGTCTCTGCGATTTAAAGGGCCAGTGCACCAATGATGGTGCCTGGCCCAATCTTCCCAATTAGCTTAATTGGTTCCCACCTGTTCCCTGGTTATATCTAGTCTCCTCCCTTGCACTCCCTTGCCGGATCTTGTTGCACTTGTGCCTAGTGAAAGCGTTCCCTTGTCTGTTCCTAGCCCGTGTTCCTGACCTCCTGCCGTTGCCCCTGACTACGATCCTTGCTGCCTGCCTCGACCTTCTGCTACGTCCGACCTTGCTTCTGCCTACTCCCTTGTACCGCGCCTATCTTCAGCATCTTCAGCAGCCAGAGAGGTGAGCCATTGCTAGTGGATACGACCTGGTCACTACCGCCGCAGCAAGACCATCCCGCTTTGCGGCGGGCTCTGGTGAAAACCTGTAGTGGCTTAGAACCGGTCCACTAGCGCGGTCCTCGCCATCCCTCTCTGGCACAGAGGATCCACTACCTGCCAGCCGGCATCGTGACAATAAGTTTGAAAAACTACAAACGGGACATCCTCCACATGTTTCATACCACTAATGAGATAAAAGGAAATACTTGATAAGCAAAGCCTTCATCTACTGTCATCTATATATTAGACAAATAGGATATATCTATATATATTCAGTTATATATATATCAAACTTATATTAATATTCCAGTACAGTAAATATTATTGACTATTAATATTTTTTCATCATATATTGATAAGCCCTATTGGAAATATCCATTTCAACTGCAACCATCCCGCATCTCTTTGTTGTCTTACACTTCTGTGACAGCAAGAAGGTATAAAATAATTGACAAAGAAACCTTATATTTTCTGTGCACACATAGCACAGTATATGTAATTAATTCCACACAATCTGATTGTTCTACTCACACAGGTTTGCACAGTTGCTTTTCTTTTTGCATTCAACCCCTCTACTAGGGACAGCTTTTGAACTACCACAGCTACACGTCTAAAATAGGTATGTGAAAGTGGTACTATCCATATATACTTGAATCCCGCCAACAAATACCCTTATACCTACTTTATTCCATGTTTGGATTCCAGTTACCTCATCCTATTAATCTGTTGGAACAACACTAAGCCCCAAGGACACCACTAATTATTGAGTGACACTTCATTTTATCCAATTTTCAATTTTTATCTATCTAATAAACAATCCTATTATTTTAGCGCTGGTATTTATTGTTTTATTGCTTCTAGCATTGAATCCTTTTATGGTATACAGGCATCCATAAATAATACCTGGCAGCTTTATTTTAGTTATCATTGGAAGCACTGGTATACAAACGCTAGAGATGAGCGAATCAAAGTTGACGAACCCGAATTTGTTACAAATTTCATTAAAAATTCGATTTGCAACAAATGTGAATAACGCCGCGATTCGATCGCGCAAATCGCTTCATTAAACTCCATTTTACAGCATTCCAGGCTATTGGAGACCTAAGATGGCGGATCCACATGTGAGTACATGGGGCAGGGGATTATGGGAGGGCAGGAAACAGTGGCGGGAATGAAGGTAGGCAGGCTGACCCTGAATCACATGTGAGATGCCGCCTATCAGTGTTCACTGACCCCTGTGATGTTACAGCCCCTAAATAATCGGCGGCCATCTTGCCTCTCTTCATTTCATCTATGCACTCAGATAGAGAGGACGGGACTGCGTCTGTGAATAGCTCATACCACAGCGTTACACTACAACTGCTAGTCACATCAGCATTAGGGAAAGACAGGAGTGCAGAGTGCTTTGATGTTTCCACTGAGAAGGATCATTGATAGCTAAACCTCCTATTCACGTTATTGAGCATTGCAGCAGAGAGGGGCAGATAGCTGTCAGCTGCCTCATACAGATCTCCAAGCTGCCTGAACTTTCTGAATCATCTTATCTACTCATTTTTCAGCACAATTAAGTTTATTTTTATTTGCTCCACAAATCTTCTGCTGCTTAGAATTGTGTGACAGAGTGCAATTTAGGATTTAATCCCTGTATTTTTTGTTTTTCTGTGGTGCTGCACTGTTGGGTCCTGCTGCTGTTCAGAAATACGTGATTGTTCAGTGGACTTTAGTGCATTTGTATCATTTTGTACCTGTTAATCTGTCAAGAGGCTAAATAGTCTGGAAGTCCAAACAATAGTATTCACCGGCTGTTTTTTTTTTTTTTTTTTTTTTTAAATGCAGAGTTTTTTCTGCGTATAGTTACGCATATTACTGCCCTCATCAGTGCATAGCGCATAGGTACATCCAAGTATTGTACCATTTAGTACCTGTTAATCTGTCAAGGTGCTCCATACCGTCAAAGTCCAAACAATAGTATCCAACGGCTGGTGTTTTAAAAAAAATACAGTTTTTTCTGCGTATAGTTACACATATTACTACCCTCATCAGTGCATACCGCATAGGTACATCCAAGTATTGTACCATTTAGTTCCTGTTAATCTGTCAAGGGGCTATATACTGTGAAAGGACAGCCGTAAGTAATCACCTGCTGCTGTTCTAGACAAATACTGTTTAACCCCTTAAGGACCGGGGTTTTTTCCGTTTTTGCATTTCCGTTTTTTGCTCCTTGCCTTTAAAAAATCATAACTCTTTCAAATTTGCACCTAAAAATCCATATGATGGCTTATTTTTTGTGCAACCAATTCTCATTTGTAATGACGTCAGTCATTTTGCCCAAAAATCTACGGTGAAACGGAAAAAAAAAATCATTGTGAGACAAAATTGAAAAAAAAACGCTGTTTTGTAACTTTTGGGGGCTTCCTTTTCTACGTAGTACATTTTTCGGAAAAAATAACACCTTATCTTTATTCTGTAGGTCCATACGATTAAAATGATACCCTACTTATATAGGTTTGATTTTGTCATAACTTCATGCAGAAAAATTAATACGTTTAAAATTGTCATCTTCTGACCCCTATAACTTTTTTATTTTTCCGTGTATGGGGCGGTATGAGGGCTCATTTTTTGCGCCGTGATCTGAAGTTTTTAACGGTACCCTATTTGCATTGATAGGACTTTTTATTAATTTTTAAATGATAAAAAAGTGACCAAAAATGCACTATTTTGTACTTTGAAATTTTTTTGCGCGCACGCCATTGACCGAGCGGTTTAATTAATGATATTTTTTTATAATTCGGACATTTCCACACGCGGTGATACCATATATGTTTATTTTTATTTTTATTTACACTGTGTTTTTTTTCTTATTGGAAAAGGGGGGTGATTCAAACTTTTAATAGGGGAGGAGTTAAATGATCTTTATTCACTTTTTTTTTCACTTTTTTTTGCAGTGTTATAGGATAGGGACCTATAACACTGCACACACTGATCTTCTATGTTGATCACTGGTTTCTCATAAGAAACCAGTGATCAACGATTCTGCCGCATGACTGCTCATGCCTGGATCTCAGGCACTGAGCAGTCATTCAGCGATCGGACAGCGAGGAGGCAGGTAGGGGCCCTCCCGCTGTCCTGTCAGCTGTTTGGGATGCCGCAATTAGCCACGGCTATCCCGAACAGCCCGACTGAGCTAGCCGGCCACTTTCGGTTTCACTTTTAGCCGCGCTGCTCAGCTCTGAGTGCGCGGCTAAAGGGTTAATAGCGTGCGGCGCCGCGATCGGCGCTGCGCGCTATTAGAGATGGGTCCCGGCTTCACTATGACGCCGGGCCCGCCGTGATATGACGCGGGGTTACTGTGTATCCCCGCGTTATATCGGGAGTGCAGGACCAAGGACGTACCGGTACGTCCTTGGTCCTTAAGGGGTTAAGGAGTAGTGTAGTGTATTGTAATACCATCATAAACGCACTAAGTATGTCAGGCAGAGAAGTGCCAGGATGTACACAGAGGAGTGGCAGAGGCCTTAAATACTTCAGGCAGAGTTAGCAGCAGACTTGGGGCGAGTGGCAGCAGGAGCCCCAGCGAGAGGCCTAAGCTCCCGTTATCAGCCAGCAGTCGTGTCTTCACCAGCAACCCATCTGCCGTCGTCGATTGGTTAACACGCTCATCCACATCATCACAAGTGACTAGAGATGAGCGAACTTTTCAAAAATTCGATTTGCCCGATTCGCCGAATTTTCTTATAAAGTTTGTTTGGATACAAATTTTTTCACGGCAAATCTATAATAAAAAAGGCTATTTCTAGCCTACATACAGCCTCTATAGAGGTAAAGAACACTTTGCTGTGTTCAAAAACGCATATGGAGTGTGCTGAGTTAGTGAAATAATACTGTTATTCAGAATAACATGCAGATTACCGGCATCGCTTTTAGAATCACTGCCGCACAGCAGGACAATTACAGAGCCTGGTGGTGGCATCAGTGTCAGAAGACCATATAGTGACTGAATGACACAGCATGGAGGTGTTGGCAACATGAGGAGACCATATAGTGTCTGAATGACACAGCATGGAGGTGTTGGCAGCATGAGGAGACCATATAGTGGCTGAATGACACAGCCAGGAGTTGCCAGCAGCATGAGTAGGCACTAGGCCTTCACAATCCCTAAGACTAAAAGATGAATTAAGAAATTTAAACCGAAGAATTTGGATAGCGGGTGCTACCTATGAGAAAATGTTTAATTTCCAGACCCAGGCCCAACAGCGGCATCAGTAACCCATATATTGCCTGAATGACACAGCCTGGAGTTGGCTGATGCACGCGTACACACCAGGGCTTCACAATCCCCCCCAAAAAACACCACAGTTTTAGAAATTTTTGAAAAAGATTTTGGATAGCGGGTGCTACCTATGAGAAAATTTGAAATTATCAGACCCAGGCCCCACAGCGGCATCAGTAACCCAAATTTTGCCTGAATGACAATGCCTGGAGTTGGCTGATGCACGAGTTCACACCAGGGCTTCACAATCACCCCCCAAGAACACCTCAATTTTAGAAATTTTTAATAAAGATTTTGGATAGCGGATGCTACCCATGAGAAAATTTGAAATTACCAGATCCAGGCCCCACAGCGGCATCAGTAACCCATATATTGCCTGAATGACACAGCCTGGAGTTGGCTGATGCACAAGTTCACACCAGGGCTTCACAATCCCCCCCCCCAAAAAAAAAAAAAAAAAAACACCACAATTTTAGAAATTTTTGCAAAATATTTTGGATAGCGGGTGCTACCCATGAGAAAATTTTAAATTCCCAGACCCAGGCCCAGCAGCACCATCATTTTTTGATTTGAAATTTAAAACAACCTTTGCGTGTCCCGGACCCTAGTGTGTGGGTACAAAGGACCAAATCCCCACAGGGCTCATGTGGCTGTGAGATTTAGGCGCAACGTCTCCATTGCCCTGACCGGCCATTGTTTCCAAGACTTCTCACCAAGGCAAACCATGTGAAGAACAACGTGACACCAACGTGACCTGCACACATGGTATGCTGAAGGGCCACTGAGACTTGTCCGGGCAGTGGAGGCTTAAGACACAGTGGAGGATGTGGAGGCAGAGTAGCACACTGTCACAGGACCAACGGGCTGACAGAGTGTAGCAGGAAGCAGCATTGAGTACACACCAGGGCTTCAGAATCCCAAAGAAAAAACAAACATTTTTTAAATAATTTTAAAAATATTTAGGACAGCGGGTGCTACCTATATATTGCCTGAATGACACAGCCTGAAGTTGGCTGATGCATGAGTACACACTAGGGCTTCACAATCCCTCCCAAAAAATACAACAATTGTAGAAATTTATGAAGAAGACTTTTGGATAGCGGGTGCTAACTATGAGAAAATTTGAAATTCCCAGACCCAGGCCCAGCAGCGCAATCAGTAAACCATATATTGCCTGAATGACACAGGCTGGAGTTGGCTGATGCATAAGTACGCACCAAAGCTTCACAATCCCTAATAAAAAAGACAAACATTTTTGACGAAAAATAGTGCTCTCTATATATTACCAGAATGACGCAGCCTGGAGTTGGCTGCAGCATGAGGAGACCATTGAAATGTGTGATTTTTTTATTTGAAATTTAAATCAAAACTTGTGTCCCGGACCCCGCCGTGTGGGTACAAAGGACCTAATCTCACAAGCACCCACAGGGCTCATGTGGCTGTAAGATGTAGGCGCAACATCTCCATAGCCCTGACTGGCCATTTTTGGTTTTTGTACCTTTGTTTAAGAACAAGCGCATATCCAAGAGTCCAGAAGACTCTATAATGCAGGACGGTGGACCACCAAAAGACATTCTTCTATAAAATAATTTTTTATGAAATAAAGAAGCAGAGTTCATCCCTCTGCGTATTTTTTTTGAAAATGTTACAAAAAAATCACACGCGACAATTGTTCAATGGTGTAATGGTTATTATTATGGAAAATTCTATCTTAGGTACATTGGCGCTGATTTATTATTGTAAACCCAACCTGTTTTGTCGGGTTCTGTGCCAAAATGTGGTGCAGTGAGAAAAAGAAAACTACAAACCCGAAAAAGGGGCATGGTCAGCCAGACAAGGGGCATGGTTGGCCAAAAAAGGGGCATGTTCTCACAGCCCAATATATTTACTATTGAATTCACAGAAAATCCTGTGAATAAATGGCTGGAAAATCCCACCAAGAAAAAGCTGGCCAGAACTTAACCGAATTGTTAATCCCCATAGTAAATAGAATAAAATCATGCAAATCTGAAACAACATCCAACACTAATAAAACACAAAAACTCTTGGGGCGGGTTCACATCACGATTTTACCATCCTACTTTTTCTTACGATTTTTGACCTTCAAATTGTACAAAGTTGTATGCCAAGTTGTATCCATTCAGTAATCCTATCCAACACATGCACTAATTTTGATCCGCATTCGATTTTGTACGATTTTATGTTGGGGGTAAAATCGTGGTTGACCACGATTTTTTGCCCAGATTCAAAATCTGACTGAAATCATATCTGATTTTTAGACTATTGTGGTCTATGTAAATCGTATTGAATTGTGTGACTGTGCAATTTCATCTGATTTATCGCACACTATTTTTTCTTTAGACATGCGTAGTAACCTCGGAATACTCTGGAAAGTGCTAGAAACTTCAAGATTCTTCCTCCCAGAAGACCCTGTTCTATATATAATGTGTCACAGCAGCCTTGCCCCTACACACATAACCAGTTTGTGGAGCCAGGTTGCCATTTTGGTACATCTGCTTCATACAAGGAGTGTAAAAATTGG
Organism: Hyla sarda; assembly: GCF_029499605.1. Lineage (NCBI taxonomy): Eukaryota > Metazoa > Chordata > Amphibia > Anura > Hylidae > Hyla > Hyla sarda. Next base: position 61,155,362 of record NC_079199.1, read on the forward strand.
ATGAAAAAGCTTTACATTTTCTACCATACAATTTTTGGATACGATTTTAAATGTGATGCCAAACAATTATGTAGAATACAATTGCATAAGATTTCAGGGAATCAGTTTTTAACCAATTTTACTGTCTGTTAATTGGATGGTAAAATTATGATGTGAACCAAGTCTTAGTAAGTCGGGGTAATTATAGCAATTATAAAATCGTGAACACATCCTTTGAAGCAGGATTTTCAAAGTTCTGTAAGCATTTAGCAACAGTTACAAAACAGTGTGATAGACAAAAAAGAATTTGGGAGTAATGTTAGAGACGTGTTGGCAGATATTAGCTTCTCATAGTCTTCATTTAATAATTAGACTTTTTTTTTTTTATCGAAGCAATATTGATAATCTTACCCAGTTTCCCTGTGAGCTTATGGTCTGGAATCTTTTTGGTTATCTTTGTGGTTCAGATAACATTCATGGGACGATGACTTCAGTGAGAAAAGCAAGACAATCTTTGGAACTGATTTTACAGCAATGAATGTAAATTATTTATTAGGTTATTGGAAGTTCTCCAGACTTGCTCTCTTGAGGCATGCCAACAACATTTAATGATGGTACGCAGTTTTTTTTCTATCTTGAGAGAAAAGACCACATTTATTAATAATTTTAAAATTCTTGACACTCATATGTATATATGAAGGTAAATGTATACATTTTATAGATTTCAGTAGATCAAAAGATGAATAATGTAAGTAATTACTGGTGTTTCATAGATTTAAGTAAATAAGCTTACACAGAACATCTATTATTATAACTTTCTGATAGTCCAGTAAAATTTTGGTCCCTGAGTGCTAACATTGGAGGCAATGACTCTAGGTGGCAGTGTGTGTTTACAGTTGAGCATCCATAAAGGCTGCTATATGGACCAAATACATTTCTTGACCTTTGAAAATTATCCCAATTAATTAAACATGTAGGAGAGTTAACAATTACAGTTTCTGAACGCTTTAGAAAAGAAGGGTGCTCTGATTGCATGGTACGCCGCAATATCAGTTTATTGTGCCATGACTGTGTTAGTTAACTTTTTTACATCTATACATGTATTGTAGTAAATAAAATTAACATATGCGTTTTCAGCCTTACATGCTATGTTACTACAGTATGTTATATTACAGGGCAGCAATTTATCTGTATGACCACTATATAATTCTACATTACCATGGCTGTGGACACTAAGGAAAATGATCAGCTGATCACTGAAGCAACTCTTAGACTAGATGGATTGTTTTTGATGAGGCAATCCCTGTGAGCCAAACTAGTAGTAATTCATCAACAGCATACCAATGGCTGTGCTGTATTTATTAAATGGAGTAGTGCATCAGAACAGTAGACCACTACATCTATTTTTATTTACCAGATGGTTTGAACTTTTTTTTTATCTGTCTTGGCAGGCTTAAACTTTTTTTTCCTTGGTGATTTCACTTCAATTAGCAGAGGACACATTAATAGCAATCAGAATCATCACAAATATCAAAGGTAACTAAATGGTAAATCAATCTATCTACATCTATACACATTGTATCAACCTGTATAGATTCCATTTATAATTTAACATCTTAAGGACTTAGCCCTTTTTCACCTTAAGGACTCGGCCGTTTTTTGCCGTTTTTTTAAAAACAATGCGCCAATCAGTGGCGCACCGGCCCTTTAAATCGCAAAGAACCGGCGCACGCGTGCCCGAGGGGGCGGGGCCGCGCGCCGGGACAGCACAGACGTGGAGCGAGTCTGGTAAGCGGGTCGGGATGCGCACCGCGAGCGGGCGCGTCCCACATCGCGAATCGCATCCCGGCTAGGGACATTATCGCAGCGCACCCAGTCAGCGGGTCTGACCGGGGCGCTGCAAACAGGAGAACGCTGTGAGCGCTCCGGGGAGGAGCGGGGACCTGGAGCGCTCGGCATAACAACTACACCCCTCAAGGAACGTAACAAGGGGTACAGTGAGCCTTAACACCCCACAGGTGTTTGATAAATATTCATGAAGTGGGATGTGAAAATGAAAAATTAGATTTTTTTTACACTAAAATAGTGGGGTTACCCCAAATTTTTCATTTTCACAAGTGGTAAAAGGAGAAAATTTCATTGTAAATGTGTAAATACATTTCTTAGGAGTAAGGACATACCTCATATCTTGGCGTAAACAGCATTCACACTGGTCTCAGAGATGCCGGAGATCAGTCAGGGTCCTTGAGCTTTGGCCTTCTCCTATGAAGCCAGAACAGTGGGACCCCCCCTCAAGGGGCATTACATGGGGTAAATAGCTGGGGTACACTAAATAACTAAAATGGGGTACAGTGGGACATAAAATTATAAATTATGTTCCCAGAATGATGACCCAGAGCATAGCCAAAACTAAAAAATATGCCCACCCCTTACCCTGTGCTCTGAATCATCATTCTGGGACTGTGATGTGTGTGGCCGTCCCTAACCTGTTGCCTCAAATGCGCACCCGCTCAGGTGGAGAGAGAGCGCTGCACATTTGAGGCAACATAAATGATAGTGACTCAGTGACCCATGACCCATTTTTTGTAAAAAAAAAATACACCCAGAGGTCTTATCAGTTTTTTTTTTTTTTTTTCAGATGAAACATTATTTTGGGCAATTTAGTGGTTTATGGGGTTAAAACTTGGAATGTACTCTGGACTTGGTACATTGGGGTCAAATTATGGAAAATTAAAATGAGAAGGGAAAATTTTGTACTCCATGGAAGTGGGATACTCCCTGAAGCAATCTTTAACCCCTTAAGGACGGAGCCCATTTTTACCTCTAGGACGAAGCCCGGCAGGGGAAGACAACTTCCTGATGAATTCCTTCTGAAAGTTCTCCTTGATGTAATTAGAAATGGCAAAAGTTTCAGGAACCGACACTGGGTAGTTTCTGCCCTTGGGGGGTGTCGTGCCCGGTAGCAAGTCAGTTGGATAATCGTAGGGACAATGCAGTGGTAACACTTCGGCTTGCTTTTCACTAAAGACATCAGCATAGTCCTGAAGAAAGGAAGGCAAACCGGGCATAGGATGAGATGATGGTTGCAATTTTGAGACTTGTACGTGGATACAGTGGTTGTTGCAATGCGGACCCCGGGAAGACCTTCCAGTTTTCCAATCCAGCTGCAGAGCATGGAGTTGCAACCATGGTAGGCCAAGCAATAGAGGAGAAGTACAATGTGGGAGAAAAGAGAAGGACAAGTTCTCCCTATGCGAGACTCCGACCTGCATAGACAATGGTTCTGTGCGATATTGCATAGTACAGTCCAGTCTTTCACTATTGACCGTAGAGATGTACAGAGGCTTTAACAGGCAGGACACCGGCAGACGATGCCTATGTACTAAGGAATAGAAGAGACAGGCGCTTCATAGAATAGTAACATTACGATCCCGTGGTGAGATAAGAATATAGATAAAATGCTCACCCTGGGTGGTTGTGCAACTTCATACACAACAATGATAAAGCATAGAATAATCCTCGGTCGACTGCTGCCCTCTGGTAGATATACGGCAATATCAAGGAAAGACTTCAAAGGAACCCGGCTTCACGGCGCTGAACAACCACAACAGGTGAACCATAAAAGGAGTTTATTTGACCAGAATGCAATGCGCTTCATCAGGCATGACAGGTGGTCACCATCCCCTGTATTTTTTCAACTATAGATCCATACTGCGAGTCCCCGGGGGCCGCCACAAAGGGTAAGTCGCAGTATGTGACCTTACAAAAGATGCATAAAGACACGTATTGTAATAGACATAAAAAAATATAGTGTTAAATTAATAATGAGCCGTGCTGCGGGTTGCCGGGGGAGATGGCAATTATAACGAAACACTCGACACACCGCAGCACTCGGCTCACAGTGAATGTAGCATATAACTACATGTACAATGAAATATTGCATTCAATACAAGAAAAATATGTACATAAAAATATTGCATGTAAAAAGATAATGAACATGTACAATTAAAATTAAAAAACATGTATATCTCTTGCAAAGAGTAATAATGCATTATATATTAAAAAGAACAAATAGTTAGTTATCGAACATTTTCTATTGATTCATTAAGTCCCTGAGGGATTAAAGTTGCCAATTTAAAAATCCAGTAGCATTCACGGTTTATTAATTTTTGATAACGGTTAGGGGTGGTTATTGGAATGGTTTCTAACATAGTAAGTTGTAGATCATTAACGTTATTATTATGTATTGTGAAAAATGACGAGATATACTATGTAATAAGAAATTATTTTTTATGTTGGACCTATGTTTACACATACGTGATCGCACAGTTTGAATTTTGAATTATGCAACCGACATACTGTAACTGGCAACTACAGTTCAAAAGATATATAGCATACTGTGTATCACAACTCACGTTATATTCAATTGGAAATGTTCGATTCGTTTGGTTAGACTGAAATTTATATTTAGGAATACCAATCATGGAGCAACATAGACAATGTGGTCTCTTGCAGGGAAAACAACCCAATAATGTTTTAAAAGAAGTTGGAATTTTACTGTTATTATTTTTCAATCTATTCGGAGCTATCATACTTTGCAGATTTCTAGACCTACGAAATGTCACACCTGGATTTGAAGGTATAAATTTTTTTTAAATGGGGTCACCACATAGGATAGGCCAATTACGTTGCAGAATATTTTTAATTTCACTGTCCCGACAATTATAATTAGTAATAAAATTGTATTTGAATTTATTTTGATCTTTGGTGTCTTTAGCTTTTTGTTTTATTGTTGTTGTCAGGATCCGGACTGGTATGCGGGGAGGACACGGGTGTAAGATCCTCTGTGTCAGCGAGGTGATGGCGTGGGCCGTTCCAGGGGAACGGAATCTAAGGCGTTACTTTTTTTAACCAGAGCCCGCCGCAAAGCGGGATGGACTTGCAGCGGCAGGTAACCCCCAGGTCGTTCCACCCGATAGCGACTCAACCTCACTGACAGCTGAGTCAGGCGCGGTACACAAGGACAAGGCAAGAGCAAGGTCGGACGTAGCAGAAGGTCTGGGCAGGCAGCAACGGTTCGTAGTCAGGGGCAACGGCAAGGGTCTGGATACACAGGCAATGGAACACACAGAAACGCTTTCTCAGGGCACAAGGCAACAAGATCCGGCAAGGACAGGAAGGGGAAGTGGGTTTATATAGTGTAGGGAGTGCTTGGGACTAATTGGGACCCTTTAAATCTTGGAGACCCGGCGTGCGCGGGGCCGAGGGGCCGAGCGTGCCGAAACTGAACAGGAGGACGGGGCAGGTGAGAGACACGGGGCGCGATCCGAGAGCGGGCGCGTCCCGTACCTCGGATCGCGTCCCCACCGGAGACATGGAAGCAGCGCTCGCGGTCAACGGTGACGACCGGAGCGCTGCATACACGGGCACACCGCGAGCGCTCCGGGGAAGCAGCGGGACCCGGAGAGCTTGGCCTGACAGTACCCCCCCCCCCTTGGGTCTCCCCCTCTTTTTGGAGCCCAGGAACCTATGGATGAGCTCCTTGTTGAGGATATTGTCCTCGGGCTCCCAAGAACTCTCTTCGGGGGCCACAATTCTCCCAGTCAGCAAGATTATTTTTTTTACCTCTGACGACCTTGGAAGCGAGGATTTCTTTTACAGATAAGACGTCAGAGGACCCAGTGAAAGGAGCAGGAACGGTGACCTTGGGGGAAAAGCGGTAAAGAATGAGAGGTTTGAGAAGGGATACATGAAAGGAGTTAGGAATACGAAGAGAAGAAGGAAGATGGAGCATGTAGGAGACAGGGTTGATTTGACTTTTAACTCTAAATGGCCCGAGGTAACGAGGACCCAGCTTGTAGCTAGGGACACAAAACCGAATATATTTGGCAGAGAGCCACACTTTGTCACCAGGGGCAAAGACATTAGGAGTTCTTCTTTTCTTATCCGCATGTTTCTTCATGCGAGAAGAGGCCAGTGAGAGCGACTTTTGAGTCTTTTTCCAGATAGTGGAGAAGTCCAGGGTCAATTCATCTACGGCAGGAACTCCAGATAAAGTGGGGATGGGGAGGGGGGGAAGCTGGTGACGGCCGTACACCACAAAGAATGGAGACTTGGTGGAAGACTCAGAGTTTCTGAAATTGTATGAGAATTCAGCCCAGGGTAAAAGGTCGACCCAATCATCTTGGCGGGAGGAAACAAAATGTGGCAGGTAGTCACCAAGGATCTGGTTCACTCTCTCCACTTGTCCATTGGACTGTGGGTGGTAGGAGGACAAGAAATTTTATTTGATCTTTAATTGATTGCAGAGAGCTCTCCAAAATTTAGACACAAATTGAACGCCTCTATCCAAGACGATATGCGTGGGAAGCCCGTGAAGGCAAAAGATCTGCAGAAAAAATTGCTTTGCCAACTGTGGTGCAGAAGGAAGGCCTGGAAGTGGAGTAAAGTGAGCCATTTTGGAAAAACGATCAACGACCACCCAGATGACAGTGTTGCCATGGGATACAGGAAGATCAGTGATGAAGTCCATGGCTATGTGGGACCAAGGCTGTTCAGGCACCGGCAGCGGATGGAGAAGACTTGAAGGTTTCGGACGAGGGGTCTTGTCATGTGCATATACTGTACAGGCTTGTACGAAATCGGTCACATCCTTTTCCAAGGAGGACCACCAATAGTGTCTGGCAATCAACTGTAAGGTCTTTTTCATTCCAGCGTGACCAGCCAGAAGGGAGGAATGGCCCCATTTGAGGATCCGAAGGCGAAGACGGGGAGGAACATAAGTCTTTTTCCGAGGGACAGGTACCAGATAAGCAGGGGCGGAAGAGATCAGGCACTCAGGGAGAATGATGTGCTGAGGAAGGGTCTTGGCTTCAGAGGCATCAGTGGTACGAGATAGAGCAACAGCGAAAATGAATCTGAAAGTTGAAACGGGCAAAAAACAACGACCACCTAGCCTGGCGAGGATTTAGCCGCTGGGCGGATATGAGATAAGACAAATTTTTGTGATCTGTATAGATGGTGATGGGGTGAAGGGATCCTTCCAGAAGATGTCTCCACTCCTCAAGGGCCAACTTAATCGCCAATAGTTCACTGTCTCAGATGGAATAATTTTTTTCTGGAGGTGAAAAGGTTTTGGAGAAAAAACCACAAGTGACATTTTTTCCTTTAGCGGATTTTTGTAGGAGAAAAGCTCCGGCTCCAACACAGGAGGCGTCAACCTCGAGGAAGAAGGGCTTCTGAGGATCAGGTCTAGACAAGACTGGAGCAGAGGAGAAGGCGGCTTTGAGGTGGTTAAAGGCTTCCTCCGCCTGTGGCGGCCAGGATTTCGGATTAGCATTTTTCTTAGTCAGTGCTACAATAGGAGCAACGATGGTGAAGAAGTGGGGAATGAATTGACGATAGTAATTTGCAAATCCGAGAAATCTTTTGATTGCTCGCAGGCCAGTGGGACGAGGCCAATCCATTACCGCAGAAAGTTTATCAGGGTCCATTTGAAGACCTTGTCCGGACACAATGTAACCCAAGAAGGGAAGACTGCTGCGTTTGAATGGACACTTCTCAAATTTGGAGTAAAGTTGATTTTGGCGTAGTTGCTGGAGCACTTGACAAACATGAAGGCGATGTTCCTCTAGGTTGGAGGAAAAAATAAGGATGTCGACAAGATAGACTACCACACAAGAGTACAGCATATCCCCAAAAATGTCATTAACAAAGTCCTTGAAGACTGCTGGGGCTTTGCATAGACCAAAAGGCATGACTAGGTATTCAAAGTGACCATCTCTGGTATTGAAGGCGGTCTTCCATTCATCACCTGCTCGAATACAGATGAGGTTATAGGCGCGCCTTAGATCTAGTTTGGTGAAAATCTTAGCACCTCATAGTCGGTCAAAGAGTTCGGAGATGAGAGGCAGAGGATAGCGATTTTTTACGGTAATTTTATTGAGACCGCGGTAATCAATACAAGGGCAGAGAGATCCATCTTTTTTAGAGACAAAGAAAAATCCAGCTCCAGCCAGGGAAGAAGATTTCCGGATAAAACCTCTTTTGAGGTATTCTTGTATGTACTCAGACATAGCTTGGGTTTCCGGGGCAGAAAGTGGGTAAATCCTACCACGGGGCGGTGTGGTACCAGGGAGCAGGTCCATAGGGCAGTCACAGGGTCTATGTGGAGGCAAGTCCTCTGCTTGCTTTTTACAAAAGACGTCCGAAAAGTCCTGATAGGCCTTAGGAAGACCTGGCAATGGAGTAGCCAGGGAGACCTGGCAGGAAGAAACTGGGTGGAGACATCACTTGTGGCAAGAAGATCTCCAGCTCTTAATGTCCCCGGTGACCAAGTCGAGGCTAGGCGAATGACGTTGGAGCCAGGGCAAGCCCAGAAGAATTTCAGAAGTGCAGTTGGGTGGCACAAACAAATTCAATATGTTTATGGTGGTGAACTCCAACACTCATGAGTAGGGGTTGAGTGCGGTATCGCACGGTGCAGAGCAGTCTCTCTCCATTAACGGATGAAATGAAGAGAGGTTTGAAAAGACGGGTAACTGGAATGTTGAATCTGTTGACTAGGGAGGCTTCGATGAAACTTCCTGCTGAACCCAAGTCTAAGAAGGCCACAGCGGAGAAGGAAATAGCATTAGCCGGTATAGCAATCCGCATAGGTAAAGTCAATCGTGGAGAGGAAGAATTTTCACCTAGCAACGACTCTCCTACGTCAACTAGGTGAGTGGGTGCGTTTCTCAGACGTGGAGGACGAATAGGACAGTCTATTAGGAAATGTTCGGAGCTAGCACAGTATAGGCACAGGTTTTCATCCCTATGGCGAGTCCTCTCTTGTTGGGTCAGGCGAGACCGATCCACTTGAATAGCCTCCTCGGCAGGAGGCACAGGAACAGATTGCAAAGGACGTTGAAAGAGAGGAGCCTGGGAGGGAAACCGCCTGGTGCGAACAAGATCCTTTTCCAGACGAAGCTCCTGGCGTCTTTCCGTGAAACGCATGTCGATGAGGGTGGCCAAATGGAGTTCAGACAGGTTAGCAGGAATTTCTTGTGCGGCCAGGACATCTTTGATGTGACTGGATAAGCCTTTCTTGAAGGTCACGCAGAGGGCCTCATTATTCCAGGATAGCTCAGAGGCGAGGGTGTGTAACTGGATGGCGTATTCGCCCACAGAAGAACTCTCTTGGACAAGATTCAGCAAAGCAGTCTCGGCTGAGGAAGCCCGAGCTGGCTCCTCAAAGACACTACGTATGTCACGATTTGGCTAGCTGGATGTGGATCCTCTGTGTCAGCGAGGGATTGGCGTGGACCGTGTCGGTGGACCGGTTCTAAGATGCTACTGGTATTCACCAGAGCCCGCCGCAAAGCGGGATGGTCTTGCTGCGGCGGTAGCAACCAGGTTGTATCCACCGGCAACGGCTCAACCTCGCTGACTGCTGAGAAGGCGTGGGACAGAAGGACTAGGCAGAGGCAAGGTCAGACGTAGCAGAAGGTCGGGGCAGGCGGCAAGGTTCGTAGTCAATGTGGATAGCAGAAGATCTGGAAACACAGGCTTTGGACAACACTAAACGCTTTCACTGGCACAAGGCAACAAGATCCGGCAAGGAAGTGCAGGGGAAGTGAGGTAATATAGCCAGGGAGCAGGTGGAAGCTAATTCGGCTGATTGGGCCAGGTCCTTTAAATCTCAGAGAGCTGCCGCGCGCGCCAACACATGACAGCCGGGAACTGGGACGGGTAAGTGACTTGGGATGCGATTCGCGAGCGGGCGCGTCCCGCTATGCGAATCGCATCCCCGCCGGCAATGTCAGTGCAGCGCTCCCGGTCAGCGGGTCTGACCGGGGCGCTGCAGAGAGAGAGACGCCGTGAGCGCTTCGGGGAGGAGCAGGGACCCAGAGCGCTCGGCGTAACAGTGTACTTCTGAGAAGAAGGACTGGATTGTAGCAGTGGCAGGATCGTTGCAGTCCCAAAGCGGTGTGGCCCAAGACAAGGCCTTTCCAGACAGCAGGCTGACCACGAACGCCACCTTAGACCGTTCTGTAGGGAATTGGTCGGACATCATCTCCAGGTGCAGGGAACACTGGGACAGGAATCCACGGCACTGTTTAGAGTCCCCATCAAACTTGTCTGGAAGAGACAGGCGGAAGCTGGGAGCAGCCACTCGCTGCGGAGGAGATGCAGGAGCTGGCGGAGGAGATGGTTGCTGTTGTTGCGGCAGAAGCTGTTGTAGCATAGCGGTCAACTGAGAAAACTGCTGTCCTTGTAGCGCGATCTGCTGTGATTGCTGGGCTACCACGGAGGTTAGGTCAGCGACACTGGGCAGCGGGACCTCAGCGGGATCCATGGCCGGATCTACTGTCAGGATCCGGACTGGTATGCGGGGAGGACACGGGTGGTGGATCCTCTGTGTCAGTGAGGTGATGGCGTGGGCCGTACCAGGGAAATGGAATCTAAGGGGCTACTGGTTTTCACCAGAGCCCGCCGCAAAGTGGGATGGACTTGCAGCGGCAGGTAATCCCCAGGTCGTTCCACCCGATAGCGACTCAACCTCACTGACAGATGAGTCAGGAGCGGTACACAAGGACAAGGCAAGAACAAGGTCGGACGTAGCAGAAGGTCTGGGCAGGCAGCAACGGTTCGTAGTCAGTGACAACGGCAAGGGTCTGGATACACAGGCAATGGAACACACAGAAGCGCTTTCTCAGGGCACAAGGCAACAAGATCTGGCAAGGACAGGAAGGGGAAGTGGGTTTATATAGTGTAGGGAGTGCTTGGGACTAATTGGGTCAGGCACCAATTAATGGTGCACTGGCCCTTTAAATCTGAGAGACCCGGCGCGCGCGCGCCCTAGAGAGCTGGGCTCCGCGTGCCGGAACTGAACAGGAGGACGGGGCAGGTGAGAGACATGGGGCGCGATCCGAGAGCGGGCACGTCCCATACCTCGGATCGCGTCCCCACCGGAGACATGGAAGCAGCGCTCGCGGTCAGCGGTGCTGACTGAAGCGCTGCATACACTGGCACGCCACGAGCACTCCGGTGAAGCAGCGGGACCCGGCGTGTTCGGCGTGACAGTTGTAATTGTGTTTGTGTGAGGAATAACTAGTTCTACCTGTTTCTTGTCCTTTACTTTTTGATATGCTTTCTTCTAAAGAAGCATCAATAAAATTTCCTGCGGAGCCAGAGTCCAAAAAGGCAAGAACGGAGATGATCTCTTTGGAGGGCAGGAAAAGCATGACCATCATATTTAAGCATGGAGAGGTTGTATTCACACCTAGGGAGGCCGCTCCCACAAACTCTAGGTGGGAGCGTTTCCCTGTGACTGAGGACGCAGAGGACAATATTTTAGGAAGTGATCCGCACTGGCGCTGTATAGGCACAGATTCCCCATTCGTTGGCGAGTTCTTTCCTGCGGGGTCAGGCAAGACCGTTCCACCTGCATAGCCTCCACTGCGGGAGGCAACGTAGAAGGTTGCGGTGGCTGCTGTAAGACAGGTGCCAAACGAGGAAATTGCTGAGGTTGTGCAGACTCCCTTTCTTGGCGTAGTTCCTCACATCGCTCTGAGAAACGGATATCAATCCAGGATAAAACTGTATAAGCTCATTCAGATTAGATGGCAATTCCCAGGCAGCGAGGACCTCCTTGATTTGACTTGACAGCCCTCTCTTGAAGGTGGAGCAAAGAGCTTCATCATTCCATGCTAACTCCGATGCCAGGGTACAAAACCGAATGGCATACTCGCCCACAGAGGAGTTGCCCTGAGTAATACTCAGCAATGCCGTCTCAGCGGAGGAAGCTCGAGCAGGTTCTTCAAAGACACCCAGTGAGAAATTGCAAGGCATCACTGCGATCCCAAAGCGGAGTTGCCCAGGCCAAAGCCCTTCCAGTTAGAAGACTGAGGATGAAGGCCACCTTTTCTCGTTCTGTAGGGAACTGATCCGCCATGAGTTCAATGTGCATGGAGAACTGAGTAACGAAACCACGACAGGACTTTGGATCCCCCTCATATTTCTTAGGAAGAGACAGATGAAGTCTTGATCCGGAGACAACTGCAGGAGCGGGAGGTGCCACCAGAGCACAAGGAGGTTGTGGTTGTTGCTGTGCAGTTAGCAACTGCTTCATCATGGTGAATAACTGGCTCAACTGCTGTGCCTGCTGGGCCAACTGCTGTGACTGGAGCGCCACGATGGAAGCAAGATACGGCTTATGAGGAAAAGGAACCCCAGCGGGATGCATGGCCGGATCTTGCTGTAATGGAGCTGGATGTGGATCCTCTAACCTGTGTGGCTGATGACTTGGACCGTATCGGGGAACGAAGTCTAAGGTGCCGCTGTTCTTCACCAGAGCCCGCCGCAAGTCGGGATGGGTTTGCTGCGGCAGGCGACACCCAGGTCGCTACCACACTGCTCAACCACACAGGTAGCTGGGCAAGGCGAGGTACCAAAGGACAAGGCAGTAGCATAGTCAAATGTAGCAGTAGGTCAAGGTAGTCGGCAAAGGTGCAGAGTCTAATAACGTAGCGGAAGGTCTGGAAACACGGGTAAGGCTAACAGGCTATAAAGGTCGCTTAATCTCAGGCTAGGGGCACTGAAGATCCGGCAGGGAAGTGTAGGAAGGTGCAGTGCCTTTATAATGTAGTATCAGGTGCAAACGGTAAATTTCAGAGTTCCAGCGCGCCCTAGGAGACGGAGGCATGCATGCAGGAGAGGAGGCAGCATGGTGAGTAGAGATGAGCGAATCGAACTTGACGAACCCGAATTCGTTACGAATTTCATGAAAAATGTGATTTGCAACGAATACGAATATCGCCGCGATTCTATCGCACGAATCGCTTCTTTAAACTCCATTTTACAGCGTTCCAGGTTATTGTAGAGCTAAGATGGCGGATCCACATGTGAGTACATGGGGCAGGGGATTATGGGAGGGCGGGAATGAAGGTAGGCAGGCTGTCCCTGAACCACATGTGAGATGCAGCCTATCAGTGTTCACTGACCCCTGTGATGTCACAGCCCCTTTATAATCGGCGGCCATCTTTCCTCTCTTCATTTCATCTATGCACTCAGATGGAGAGGACGGGACTGTGTGTGTGTAAATAGCTCATACCACAGCGTTACACTGCAACTGCTAGTCACATCAGCATTAGGGAAAGGCAGGAGTGCAGAGTGCTTTGCTGTTACACTGAGAAGGATCATTGATAGCTAAACCTCCTATTCACATTATTGAGCATTGGAGCAGAGAGGGGAAGATAGCTGTCAGCTGCCTCACACAGATCTCCAAGCTGCCTGAACTTTCTGAAGCATCTTATCTCCTCATTTTTCAGCTCTATTGAGTATTTTTTTCTCCACAAATCTTCTGCTGCTCAGAATTGTGTGACAGAGTGCAATTTAGGGTTTAATCCCTGGATTTTTTTTTTGGTGGTGCTGCACTGTTGGGTCCTGCTGCTGTTCAGAAATAAGTCATATTAGTGTGGACTTTAGTGCCTTTTTACCATTTTTCATCTGTTACTCTGTCTCTGCTAAATTCAGTGTTATACCACACGTTATACACCTGCCGGTGTATTAAAGAAAATGTTTTTTTTCCTGAGTACAAATACGCTTAACAGTGGCCTTATCATTGCAAAGGGCCTAAATACAAGCAAATAGCGTACCATATACTACCTTTTTTTCTGTCTCTGTGCTAAATTCAGTGTTATACCACACGTTATACACCTGCTGGTGTATTAAAGATTTTTTTTTTCTCCTGTGTACAAATACGCTTTTCAGTGGCCTTATCATTGCAAAGGGCCTACATACAAGCAAATAGCGTACCATATACTACCTTTTTTTCTGTCTCTGTGCAAAATTAAGTGTTATACCACACGTTATATACCTGCCGGTGTATTAAAGAAAAAAAAGGTTTTCCTGCGTAAAAATACGTTTAACAGTGGACTTATCATTGCAAAGGGCTTACATACAAGCAAATAGCGTACTATTTAGTACCTGTATTTCTGTTTTATACCACACGTTATACACCTGCCAGTGTATTAAAGAAAAGAAAGTTTTTCCTGAGTACAAATACGCTTTTTCAGTGGTATTATCATTGCAAAGGGCCTACATACAAGCAAATAGCGTACTATATACCACCTTTTTTTTCTGTCTCTGTGCTAAATTCAGTGTTATACCACACGTTATACACCTGCTGGTGTATTAAAGAAAATAAATTTTTTCCTGAGTAAAAATACGCTTAACAGTGGCCTTATCATTGCAAAGGGCCTAAATACAAGCAAATACCGTACCATATACTACCTTTTTTTTCTGTCTCTGTGCTAAATTAGGTGTTATACCACACGTTATATACCTGCCGGTGTATTAAAGAAAAAAAAGGTTTTCCTGCGTAAAAATACGCTTAACAGTGGCCTTATCATTGCAAAGGGCCTACATACAAGAAAATAGCGTACTATTTAGTACCTGTATTTCTGTTTTATACCACACGTTATACACCTGCCGGTGTATTAAAGAAAAAAAAAGGTTTTCCTGCGTAAAAATACGCTTTTTCAGTGGCCTTATCATTGCAAAGGGCCTAAATTCAAGCAAATAGTGTACCATATACCACATTTTTTTCTGTCTCTGTGCTAAATTAAGTGTTATACCACACGTTATACACCTGCCGGTGTATTAAAGAAAAAAAAAGGGTTTCCTGCGTACAAATACGCTTAACAGTGCGCTCATCATTGCAAAGGGCATACATACAACCAAGTAGTGTACTATTTAGTACCTGTATTTCTGTCTCGGTACTAAATTCAGTGCTATTCCACACATTAGTATACACTGGCTGGTGCATACAGCAAAAAAATAGTTTTTTTCTGCGTATAAATACGCTTAACAGTGCGCTCATCATTGCAAAGGGCATACATACAACAAAGGAGTGTACTATTTAGTAACTGTTATTCTATCTAGGGCCTATATACTTTGAAAGGACAGCCGTAAGTAATCGCCTGCTTCTGTTCTATACCCTCATAAACGCACTAAACGCAAGTATGTCAGGCAGGGAAGTGCCAGGACGTGCACAGAGAAGGGGCAGAGGCCTACATACGTCAGGCAGAGTTGGCAGCAGACTTGGGGCGAGTGGCAGCAGGAGTCGCAGCAATAGGCCTGAGCTCCCGTTAACACCCAGCGGTCGTGTCGTCGACCCATCTCTCCTCGTCAATTGGTTTGCACACTCATCCCCATCATCACAAGCGACATCTGACAACCCCAGTCAAGAGTCGGTGGGTTCCTCAGACACAACCCTCAGTTGGCATGACTCGGGAGTAGTCCCTGTAATCCCATTGCCTTTGTCCTATGCTGTTCCCTCTCCCAAAGAAGTATCTCATGCTTTGGGTTCAGCTCCACTATTTAGCGAGGACGATGTAATAGAGGACAGTCAGCATCTAATGGGCAGCCAAGAATGTGAGGAGACATGCGTCCCTTGCTCCGCAAGGCGGCCAAGTAGTGATGCAAAGAGTGACGTGGGAGGCGGTGTTTCAATTGCTCAGGGTCCTGAGGCAGACACTGTTGTGGAACACGAGGAGGACATCAGTGACGTGCACACATCTTTTGATGATGATGAAGCCGATCGCAATTGGGAGCCGGGTGCAGAAGCTAGGGCTTTATAGTCATCAGGAGAAGAGATTTGCTCTTTGTCTATGAGGCAGCAAGGCGGTAGCACGGTTGGCAATCAGCGTGGTGGTGGCAGTAGTGGAAATTCAGGAGCCAAACGTGCCAGGGGGAGACCACCTGCTTCGCGGCAAGCTACCATTCAGTGAGGTAGTGGAACAGGGGTTCCTGGAGACGGCGCCAATAGCAGTGAAATAGTGCGAACTACGGGTGGGAAAATCAGCTACTCTGCGGTGTGGTTGTTCTTCATAAAGAATCCGGTGGACCATAGCGTAGTCACATGCAAAATCTGTGGGCAGAAAGTGAAGCGTGGCCAGGGTCCGAATCTCGGCACCACGGCCCAGCGTCAACACATGATTCGCCACCATAAAGCGGCCTGGGATAACCGTGGCTCCGAGGTAGTGGTCCAGCCTGCCGCATCACCCAGTGGCCATCCGCTCCCTCCGTCATCCAGCCAAGGCTCCACCACCTCAGCCGAAGGGAGCATTGTGTCAAACCATCCTTCTTGCGCTCCTGCTTCCTCCGCTCGTAATCAGCCATTTCGCCAACAATCGATCGGCGAAGCCATGTCCAAGAGACAACAGTATGCGCCCACTCATCCAACGGCGCAGAAGTTGAATGTGCTCCTGTCCAAGTTGCTGGTGTTGCAGTCCCTCCCTTTCCAACTGGTGGACTCTGCAGCTTTCAGGGAATTAATGGCTTGTGCCGAGCCGAGGTGGAGAGTCCCAAGCCGTCATTTCTTTGCGAAGAAGGCAGTACCAGCCCTGCATAAGTTTGTACAAGAGATGGTGAGCCAGTCCTTGAGCCTGTCGGTGTGTTCAAAAGTGCACGGCAGCGCCGATGTGTGGAGCTGTAACTACGGGCAGGGACAATACATGTCTTTTACGGCCCACTGGGTAAATGTTGTTCCTGCACAGCCACAGCAGCAACTTGAACAGGTCACACCGCTTTCTCCTCCACGCTCTCGCTCCCAGGCAGTTGGTCCTTTTACAGTGTGCGCCTCCTCCTCCCCCATGTCCTTGGCCTCCACTGCACATCCAAATCTCGGTGGCCCTTCATCGTACCACGTGTGTAGGACACAGCGGTGTCAAGCCGTCCTTCACATGGTTTGCCTTGGCGAACGGAGTCACACAGGGGAGGAACTGCTGAAGTTCATTAGGGAAGAAATCCGAGTATGGCTTACTCCACGAAATCTGGAAATGGGAACCATGATGACCGACAATGGGAAGAACATTGTGGCCGCGCTGCGACAATGAAGTGTGAACCATTCGCCCTGCATGGCACACGTGTTGAATCTGGTTGTCAAGAAGTTCATCAAGTCTTCACCCCATTTGCAAGACATCCTGACAATGGCAAGGAAACTGTGCATGCACTTCAGCCACTCGTACACCGCCAAGCACACTTTTCTTGAGCTGCAGCATCAGAACGGTATCCCACAACATAGTCTCATTTGTGACATTGCCACACATTGGAATTCCACCCTCCATATGTTGGACAGACTATACGAACAAAGAAAGGCCATCACAGATTTTTTGATGATACAAGCAGATAGGAGTACTCCCCTGTGTAACTTCAATGTGAACGAGTGGCAGCTCATACGTGACACCTGCCGTTTGCTGAGGCCCTTTGAGGAAGCCACATTTTTTGTTAGTCGCTCGAATTACGCCATGAACAACGTAATTCCACTCCTACATTTACTCCAAAAAATTATTGAAAACATGGCTGGTCACGGCAATGGAGATGTTGCGCCTACATCAGAAGGCTACATGAGTCCTGTGGGGGATGAACTGGAGGAGGATGATGAGGGGCAGAGCGGAGCACAGTTTACGGTGGATGAGATGGCCGGTGTTTCTGGTCATTGGAGAGGAGGGGAGGAGCAGGAGCAGCCAGAGGAGCTGGAGGGTTATTACAAGGAAGGCGAGACAGAGGACCCAGACACACCGTGGCAGTATGCAGTGGAGATGGAGGCAGGTAGTCCCAGTGAGTCACTGTCACAAATGGCACGATGCATGCTGAGTTGCTTGCGTAGTGACCCCCGAATTGTCAAAATTCGTCAGCGCGATGACTTCTGGATCTCCACCTTATTAGACCCTCGCTATCGGCCCATAATGGGGGCCTTTTTTACACCCACTGAGAGAGAGGACAAACTGACCTACTTCATGGTCCATCCACTCGCAGGTCTGACTCGGGGGGCCCTCTGCGCTCACCTTCCACTGCCACTGCTGCTGGGGAGGGGAGGGGTGGCAGGAGCAGTACCGGCTCAATCAGCAGCAGCCTGAGTCTACAGTCGCTGATGAGTAGCTTCCTTCAGCCGCATAGTGAAGCTACTCATCAGCAGCAGGTGAACATGGAGCAGGACCTGAACTAGCAGATGATGGCTTACCTCGACATGACCCTGCCAACAACCGTTGAAGATCCGCTGGACTTCTGGGCAGCCAAACTCGATTGATGGCCGCAACTAGCGGCGTTTGCCCTGTAAAAGCTGTCCTGCCCGGCCAGTAGTGTGCCATCAGAGCGAGTGTTTAGTGCGGCCGGGGCCATAGTCACCCCAAGGCCAACTCGTCTGTCCACTAAAAATGTGCAGAGACTGACATTTGTCAAGATGAATCAGGGATGGATCAGCCAGGATTTCCAGCCACCAATGACAGATGGGTCTCAGTAGATTGACCATGCTCCTACAACAAAATTTTCTCTATTGTGGTTGGTTATGAAATCCTCTGGGGCAGACCTGGGGATTGTATGGCCAGCTTGACACATACGGCCCTTTGATTGGCTCTGACCGGCCCGTGCTGATTGGGGGACAACTATGCTGCCTAATATGGGGGACATCTATGCTGCCTAATCTGAGGGACAAGTATTCTCCTAATCTGGGGGACAACTATGGTCCTAATCTGGGGGACATCTATGCTGCCTAATCTGGGGGACAACTATGCTCCTAATATGGGGAAAACTGAAGCTTCTGGCTTTGGGCCTATAATTTTTTGAAGTTTAGCAGTAGCTAAATACATGCTTTAAGCAAATGTCAACATTGATCTTTAAATGTAAGGGGTTATGAAACCCTCTTGGGTACTGCGAATGACTTTCCCAGACTAATTCTGTGTCTTTCACAAACTACTTGCCTCCCTGGTGCCTCAGGCCTTGGGCCCATAATTTTTTGAAGTTTAGCAGTAGCTAAATACATGCTTAATGCAAATGTAAACATAAGGGGTTATGAAAACCTCTTGGGTACTGCAAATGCATGCTCCAGACTCATTATGTGTCTTTCAGGAACTACTTGCCTCCCTGGTGCCTCTGGCCTTGGGCCTTTCATTTTTGGATGTTTAGCAGTAGCTAAATACGTGCTTAATGCAAATTTCAACAATGATCGTTAAATTCTCGGCGCTCTGCCAGGGCCTTCTCCTACCCCGCCTGGGCCGATCCGAGGACCTCACTAACCAACTCACTAACTAATCCAATCGCTTATAGCGACGGGCGGTGTGTACAAAGGGCAGGGACTTAATAAACGCCAGCTTATGACCCTCACTTACTGGTAATTCCTCGTTTTAAGATTAAATAATTGCAATCACAGATCCCTATCACGAACTGGTTTCAGCGTGCAACACGCACCTGTCCTTGAAAGATAGAGAGACGCTAATCCGTTCAGTGGAGCGCTAGTGCAGCCCAGGACATCTGAGGCCATAACACACCTGTTATTGCTCGATCTCGCAATAGATCGGGCAAGGTAAGGGGTTATTAAAGCCTCTTGGGTACTGCTGAGGCCTACTCCTGACTGCTCCTGGTGCAATGTATGGGGTAATTAAACACTCTTGGGTAGTGTTATTGTTAAATTTACTGGTAATTTTATCAGTAATAAAATTGAATTTTGCAGAATGCTAACCGTTACACAACGGAACGCTTGTTGCGTGTGATTTTTTTTATGAAAAAATAAATAGATGGAGAGGGATTAACTCTGCTTAATCATTTTTGGCGAATAAAATCCTTTTGCCATCTGATTTTTTGGAGACAGATGCACTTTTTTAACCAAATTTCAAACATTGTGTGGTTTATTACTTTTGAAAAGAATGTCTTTGGGTGGTCCACCATCCTGCATTATAGAGTCTTCTGAACTGCTGTATATGCGCTTGTTTTTTAAAAAAAAAGGTATTTTGTCCGACAATTTCGATAAAATTTTGCGTTTTTTTGGGGTGGATTGTGAAGCCCGGGTGAGGGGTATGTAGTGTGCACTCGTGCATCAGTCAACTTCAGTCTGTGTCCGTTAGGCAATGTATGGGTTACTGATGCAGCAGAGATGGGGCCTTGGTCTTGGAAATTCAATTATTTAAAAAATGTAACATATTGTGTGGTTTATTATATTATAGAAGAATGTCTTTGGGTGATCCACCGTCCTGCATTATAGAGTCTTCTGAACTGCTGTATATGCGCTTGTTTTTTTTTTTTTTTTTTTTTTAAAGTATTTTGTCAGACAATTTCGATAAAATTTTGCGTTTTTTTGGTGTGGATTGTGAAGCCCGGGTGACGAGTATGTAGTGTGTACTCGTGCATAAGTCAACTCCAGTCTGTGTCCGTTAGGCAGTATATGGGTTACTGAAGCAGCAGAGGTGGGGCCTTGGTCTTGGAATTTCAATTATTTAAAAAAAAATTTAACATATTTTGTAGTTTATTATATTATGGAAGAATATCTTTGGGTGGTCCACCGTCCTGCATTATAGAGTCTTCTGAACTGCTGTATATGCGCTTGTTTTAACAAAAAGGTATTTTGACAGACAATTTCGAAAAAAAATTGTGTTTTTTTGGGGTGGATTGTGAAGCCCGGGTGACGGGTGTGTAGTGTGTACTCGTGCATCAGTCAACTCCAGTCTGTGTCCGTTAGGCACTAAATGGGTTACTGATGCAGCAGAGGTGGGGCCTTGGTCTTGGAATTTCAATTATTTAAAACATTTTTACATATTGTGTGGTTTATTATATTATAGAAGAATGTCTTTGGGTGGTCCACCATTCTGCATTATAGAGTCTTCTGAACTGCTGTATATGCACTTGTTTTAACAAAAAGGTATTTTGTCAGACAATTAAAAAAAAATTATGTTTTTTTGGGGTGGATTGTGAAGCCCGGGTGTGTACTCATGCATCAGCCAACTCCAAGCTGTGTCTTTCAGGCAATCTATGGGTTACTGATGCAGCTGAGGTGGGGCCTGGGTCTAGGAATTTCAATTTAAAAAAAAAAAATTCAACAATTATGTGGTTCATTATTTTTGAGAAGAAAGTCTTTGGGTGGTCCACCGTCCTGCCTTATAGAGTCTTCTGAAATGTTGAATATGTGCTTGTGCTTACACAAAGTTGTAAATAAAAAATTAAAAAATATTATACAATTTTGTTGATTTTGGGGCGGATTGTGAAGCCCTGTGTGTACTGGTGCATCAGCTAACTCCAGGCTTTGTCCTTCAAGGCAATAAATGGGTTCCTGATGCCGCAGAGGTGGGGCCTGGGTCTGGGAATTTAAAATTTTTGGATTGCGGGTGCTACAAAAAAAGATGGACACACCCTAATCCGTTCAGTGGAGCGGCCCCGGACATCTGAGGGCATAACACACCTGTTATTGCTCGATCTCAGGAGAAGGGGGTTCATCATCGGGAGAAGAGAGCAAGGCGGTAGCACGGTTGGCAGTCAGCGTGGAGTGGCAGTAGTGGAAATTCTGGACCCAAACGTGCCCGGGGGAGACCACCTGCTTCGCAGCAGCTTACCTTTCTGGGAGTTAGCGGGTTACCAGCACCGGTCAATGAAAGATAGAGACACGCTAATTCGTTGAGTGGAGCGAGCCTGCGGCCCCGGAAATCAGAGGGCATAACACACCTGGTATTGCTTGATCTCGCAATTGATCGTGCAAAGGTAGGGGATTATTAAAGCCTCTTGGGTACTGCTGAGGCCTACTCTTGACTGCTCCTGGTGCAATGTATGGGGTAATTAAACATTCTTGGGTAGTGTTTTTTTTTTTTTTTTTATAAAAGTAATCAGTAATAAAATTGAATTTTCCAGAATGCTAATCGTTACACAACGGTACGCTTGTTGCGTGTGATTTTTTTAATGAAAAAAATAAATAAAAATACGGACAGGGATTAACTCTGCTTCATCATTTTGGGCGAAAAAAGTCCTTTGGTGATCTGATCTTTTGGAGACAGATGCGCTTACACACATATTGAATTAGTTTTTGTAAAAAAATTTCAAACAATGTGTGGTTTATTATTTTTGAGAAGAATGTCTTTGGGTGGTCCACCGTCCTGCATTATAGAGTCTTGTGAACTGTTGGATATGTGCTTGTTCTTACACAAAGGTATTTCTTTAAAAAATTTCTAAAATGTTGTTGTTTTTTGGAGGGGATTGTGAAGTCCGGGTGTGTACTGGTGCATCAGCCAACTCCAGGCTGTGTCCTTCAGGCAATATATAGGTTCCTGATGCCGCAGAGGTGGGGCCTGGGTCTTGAAATTTCAAATTTTTGGATAGCGGGTGCTACCAATGAGAAATCTTTGACAAAAATTTCATATATTGTGTTGGTTTTTTGGGGGGGATTGTGAAGCCCTGGTGTGTACTCTTGCATCAGCCAACTCCAGGCTGTGTCATGCAGGCAATATATGGGTTACTGATGCCACAGGGGTGGGACCTGGTTCTGTAAATTTCAAATTTTTGGATAGCGGGTGCTCCCAATGAGAAATCTTTGACAAACATTTCTCATTGTGTTGATTTTGGAGGGGGGATTGTGAAGCCCTGGTGTGTACTGGTGCATCAGCCAACTCCAGGCTGTGTCCTACAGGCAATATATGGATTCCTGATGCCGCAGAGGTGGGGCCTGGGTCTTGAAATTTCAAATTTTTGGATAGCGGGTGCTACCAATGAGAAATCTTTGACAAAAATTTCATATATTGTGTTGGTTTTTTGGGGGGGATTGTGAAGCCCTGGTGTGTACTCTTGCATCAGCCAACTCCAGGCTGTGTCATGCAGGCAATATATGGGTTACTGATGCTGCAGGGGTTGAGCCTGGTTCTGGAAATTTCAAAATTTTTGGATAGCGGGTGCTACCAATGAGAAATCTTTGACAAAAATTTCATATATTGTGTTGGTTTTTTTGGGGGGATTGTGAAGCCCTGGTGTGTACTCTTGCATCAGCCAACTCCAGGCTGTGTCATGCAGGCAATATATGGGTTACTGCTGCCACAGGGGTGGGGCCTGGTTCTGGAAATTTCAAATTTTTGGATAGCGGATGCTACCAATGAGAAATCTTTGACAAAAATTTCTCATTGTGTTGATTTTGGAGGGGGAATTGTGAAGCCCTGGTGTGTACTGGTGCATCAGCCAACTCCAGTCTGTGTCCTACAGGCAATATATGGGTTACTGATGCCGCAGAGGTGGGGCCTGGGTCTGGAAATTTCTAACTTTTGGATAGCGGGTGCTACCAATGAGAAATCTTTGTCAAAAATTTCATATATTGTGTTGTTTTTTTGGGGGGGGATTGTGAAGCCCTGGTGTGTAGTGTACTTACTACTGCATCAGCCAACTCCACGCTGTGCCATTCAGCCACTAAATGGTCTCCTCTTGCCACGCTATGTCCACGCTATGTTATTCAGTCACTATATGGTCTCCTGACACTGATGCCACCACCAGGCTCTGTCATTGTGCTGCTGTGCAGCAGTGATTCTAATCTGCATGCTATTCTGAATAACAGTATTACTTCACTACCCCAGCACACTCCATATGCGTTTTACGACACAGCAAACTGTTCTTTACCCCTATAGAGGCTGTATATAGGCTAATCGTCCGAATTGAATTTTTGAAAAGTTCGCTCATCTCTAATGGTGAGTGACGGGCTGCGATTCGCATGCGGGCAAATTAAGTTGTATCATGCTTTTCCTGTTCCTCTAATGAGCTAATGTCACTGGAACACACAAGACTCATATTGTCATCTAATGAAGGATCTTTTTCTTCAGAGAACATATGTATCATTTTAGTATTTTGAATGTCAGTTGGTATTCTAACAATTTCTGATTATGAAGGTATTTTGGAATCTGGGACACAGGTAGAAATAAGTATTTTTAAGCGTACTGTAACACATTTTTTCTGCCATCATAAGTGCATACCACATACCTACATCTAAGTAGTGTACTATTTTGAACCTGTTAATCTGTCAAGGGTCTATATACTGTGAAAGGACAGCAAATAGTATGCACCTGCAGCTCTTCTAGACAAACACTGTTTTAAGCACTAGCTACCATAAATGTTCAATTTAAATTTCAAAATTCATCTTTTAATCTTAGGGATTGTGAAGCCCTAGTGTCTACTCATGCTGCTGTCAGCTCCAGGCTGTGTCATTCAGCCACTATATGGTCTCCTCATGCTGTCAACACCTCCACACTGTGTCATTCAGCCACTATATGGTCTCCTCATGCTGCCAGCTTTAGGCTGTGTCATTCAGCCACTATATGGTCTCCTCATGCTGCCAGCTCCAGGCTGTGTCATTCAGCCACTATATGGTCTCCTCATGCTGCCAGCTCAAGGCTGTGTCATTCAGCTACTATATGGTCTCCTCATGCTGTCAACACCTCCACACTGGGCATCATTTACTAATCTGAAACCGAGCATTTTTTGTCTGGTTATTTTGGAGCAGAGTGTCTGAGACATGTCTGCGCCAGTCTGCGACGATGTGCGCCTGAAAAATCCGACAAACCCGACATTGCACTGTGAAAAGCAAAAAAGGGGCGTGGTTTACAACCCGACCGATTTACTATTGAATTTACAGAAAATCCTAGGGATAAATGGCTGGAAATAACCTAGAAAAAGCTGGTCAGAAAATGTTCCCGACTTTTCCCAATAGTAAATAGAGAGGAATCCTGCAAGCCTGAAACAACTTTTCCCACTAGTAAAAACCCGGCACTCTTAGTAAATGAGGCCCACTGTGTCATTCAGCCACTATATGGTCTCCTCATGCTGCCAACACCTCCATGCTATGTCATTCAGTCACTATATGGTCTCCTCATACTGATGCCACCTCCAGGCTTTGTCATTGTGCTGCTGTGCGGCAGTGATTCTAAAAGTGATGCCGGTAATCTGAATGACATTCTGAATAACAGTATTATTTCACTACCCCAGCACACTCCATATGCATGTTAGAACACAGCAAAGTGTTCTACGCCCTTATTGAGGCTGTCTGTAGGCTAGAAATAGCAATTTTTAATATAGATTCACTGCAAATAGAAAAATCAAATTTTTCAAAAGTTTGCTCATCTCTAGTCATAATATGAACATGTGCATGAAACCTAAGTGTGATATATAGCCTTTGCTGTTTCAGATTTTTTTTTTCCTTTCTCTTTCGGGCCATAATAGAGATTTAAAACTTGTGAATGAACTGCAGCTGCAAAGTGAGTGCTTATTTGGATGCCAGCATATGGTACATTCCTGTCACCAAATCCCAACTTTAGCAATGCACAGCAGAATAATTTAGGATCAACCCTATATCATGATTACCCATACAGAGAACAGTAACCCTATCACAAACACGTTACCTATGCCCAGAGCAGTCAGCTTAGTCACTGTATCATCACATTCACGTAACACAGCCACCTCCTACCATTATAATGGGGTATGATCTCACTCTTATCTCAGCCTGCTAAAGCATGTTCAGTGTGATGGCATTTCTCCTAATCATGGTCAGAACTGTTTACAAGATTTGTTAAATTATTTACCCACACACTGAGCTTTTCTGACTGGGCTGAGATCAGTCAACTATCATAAATGACAGAGTAGATGTGCTTGGCTCTACTACATTATACTGAGCCTCTGGCTGGGATTCACTGGTAGGGAAACACAAGAAGAAGATTCTCACTGCACTGTTTATAAGTGTCCCAAGCTTTCTTTAATGACACAAGTATGTGACTCATTCAGATACAAAGTGATAATATATGTGAAGTAAGGAAAATGAACATGTGGAGGGGAAAACAATGATAGAGTACTCATAGCTTTGTTTTATGCCTCCAAATATAACAAGCCACAGAAAATCTATTCCTAAGGCAAGTAGATGGGGGGACATATTTCAATGAGGTTGTTATTATGGATGTTATGAATGTGTATATTTGTAATGTATATATTTAGTGTCATTGCTAATATTAATGCTTGATTTACAATCCTGATCCATGTTTCCCTACGCTGTTGCTGTTTATTATTATGTCTTGTTGTGTCACTTATTCCCCACCCCCCTCTCTTTTCCCCGTAAATTTTAGTAAAGCAGTTGTTTAGACTCAGTCCATGCTCGGGTGAGTTTGGATTACACCATTATATGTCCACATATATATAAACATTTTTTCATTTGCACAGCCCACTGTTCCAAAGGTCTGTCAAATGCCAGTGGGGTGTAAATGCTCACTCCAACTCTTATTACATTCCGTGAGGGGTGTAGTTTCCAAAATGGGGTCACATGTGGGGGCACCATGGGGGCTTTGTGAACACACATGGCCCCCGACTTCCATTCTAACCAAATTCTCTCTCCAAAAGCTCTATGGTGCTCCTTCTCTTCTGAGCATTGTAGTGCGCCGAGCAGTGCTCTTTACATCCACATATGGGGTATTTCCATACTCAGAAGAAATGGTGTTACAAATTTTGGGGGGATTACCCCTTGTGAAAATGAAAAATTTGGGGTAACACCAGCATTTAATTGAAAAAAATCACATTTTACATTTTCACGTCCCACTTTAATGAAAGTTTGTCAATCACCTGTGGGGTGTTAAGGCTCACTATACCCCTTATTACATTCCTTGAGGAGTGTAGTTTCTCAAATAGTGTGCCATGGGGGCTTCCTAAACATGCCCCCAAAAAAACATTTCAGCAATATTCACTCTCCAAAAGCCCAATGTCGCTCCTTCCCTTCTGAGCCCTCTACTGCGCCTGCAGAGCACTTTACATCCACATATGAGGTATTTCCTTACTCAAGAGAAATGGGATTACAAATTTTGGGGGGCATTTTCTCCTATTACACCTTGTGAAAATGAAAGGTTTGGGGTAACACCAGCATTTTAGTGTTAGAAATCTAATTTTTCATTTTCACCTCCCACTTTAACGAAAGTTTGTCAATCATTTGTGGGGTATTAAGGCTCACTTTACCCCTTGTTATTTTCCTTGTGGGGTTTATTTTTCAAAATAGTGTGCCATGTAGTTTTATTTTAACTTTTGTGGCACCACTGTTCTGGGGCTTCCTAAATGTGACATGCCCCCAAAAACCATAACAGCAAAATTCACTCTCCAAAATCCCATTGTCACTCCTTCCCTTCTGGGCCCTATAGTGTGCTCGCAGAGCATTTAATATCCACATTTGAGGTGTTTTCTTACTTGAGAGAAATTGAATTACAAATTTTAATTTGTATGTTAGTGTAAAAAATTTTGATTTAGAATTTTCTCCCTCACTTTACTACTATTCCTTGGAAACACCTAAAGGGTTAACAACCTTTCTGAATGTCATTTTGAATACTTTGAGGGGTGCAGTTTTCATAATGGGGTCCATTGTGGGGGAGTTCTAACATAAAGACCCTCACATTCACTTCAAAACTGAACTGGCCCCACAAAAATTCTGACTGAAATTTTTGTGAAAAATAGCTGCTATACTTTCCCTTTAATGTCTTCAAAAACTAAAAACATGTCAATTTTATAATGCCAACATAAAGTAGACATATTGTATATGTGAATCAATATATAATTTATTTGGCATGTCCATTTTCCTTACAAGCAGAGAGTTTGCAAAATGTTCAAATTTTTCCTGACAGTTTGGAATTTCTCACCAAGAAATGTAGCAAGTATCGACAAAAATCTACCATTAACATAAAGTAGAATGCGTCACAAAAAAAACTATCTTGGAATCAAATATATAAGTAAAAGCCTCCCAGCGTTATTAATGCATAAAGTGACAGTGGTCAGAATTGCAAAAAAATGCTCCGGTCCTTAGGGTCAAAATGGGCTCAGTCCCCAAGGGGTTAATAAAGGTATTTATGCCAAAATTTGTCTGAACATTGCCAGTTAGGAGATCACCAGGTGTGTGGAGGATTGTGCCCAATTTTCCATTTGAGAGGACGCTGGAAATGCCAACATATATGAAGACAGCAAAGAAAGATGCACAGGAGTTTCAGTCAGAAATGAAGGAACTGGCAATAATCTGACAGGAATAAACAAACAAAATATACTGAGAAAATATATAGAGACAAAATATACAGAGACAAAGTGAACCCTGTAAACGTTGTGGAGAGCGTTACCACAGACCATCAGGATGTAATTGAATACCAGTTGTTACGCCGAGCGCTCCGGGTCCCTGCTCCTCCCCGGCGCACTCGCGGCGTTCCTCTCTCTGCAGCGCCCCGGTCAGACCCGCTGACCGGGAGCGCTGCACTGACATTGCCGGCGGGGATGCGATTCGCATAGCGGGACGCGCCCGCTCGCGAATCGCATCCCAAGTCACTCACCTGTCCCGGCCCCCGGCTGCCATGTCCTGGCACGCGCGGCTCCACTCCATAGGGCGCGCGCGCGCCAGCTCTCTAAGATTTAAAGGGCCAGTGCACCAATGATTGGTGCCTGGCCCAATTAGCCTAATTAGCTTCCACCTGCTCCCTGGCAATATTACCTCACTTCCCCTGCACTTCCTGGCCGGATCTTGTTGCCTTGTGCCAGTGAAAGCGTTTAGTGTTGTCCAAAGCCTGTGTTCCAGATCTTCTGCTATCCACATTGACTACGAACCTTGCCGCCTGCCCCGACCTTCTGCTACGTCTGACCTTGCCTCTGCCTAGTCCTTCTGTCCCACGCCTTCTCAGCAGTCAGCAAGGTTGAGCCGTTGCCGGTGGATACGACCTGGTTGCTACCACCGCAGCAAGACCATCCCGCTTTGCGGCGGGCTCTGGTGAAAACCAGTAGCAACTTAGAACCGGTCCACCGACACGGTCCACGCCAATCCCTCGCTGACACAGAGGATCCACATCCAGCTAGGCGAATCGTGACAGTAGATCCGGCCAGGATCCCGCTGAGGTGCCGCTGCCAAGTCTTGCTGACCTATCCACGGTGGTCGCTCAGCAATCGCAGCAAATCGCCCAACAATGATTCGTACTCTGATTGGTCCCCGGTAATTAGTGGTGTACCCCAAGGTTCAGTACTGGGCCCGCTGTTGTTTAATTTATTTATCAATGATATAGAGGATGGCATTAACAGCTCTGTTTCTATCTTTGCAGATGACACCAAGCTTTGTGTCACGATTCGGCTGGCAGGTGGTGGATCCTCTGTGCCAGAGAGGGATTGGCGTGGACCGTGCTGGTGGACCGGTTCTAAGTTGCTACTGGTATTCACCAGAGCCCGCCGCAAAGCGGGATGGTCTTGCAGCGGCGGTAGCAACCAGGTCGTATCCACCAGCAACGGCTCAACCTCTCTGACTGCTGAAGATAGGCGCGGTACAAGGGAGTAGACAAGAGCAAGGTCGGACGTAGCAGAAGGTCGGGGCAGCAGCAAGGATCGTAGTCAGGGGCAACGGCAGGAGGTCTGGAACACAGGCTAGGAACACACAGGGAAACGCTTTCACTGGCACAATGGCAACAAGATCCGGCAAGGAAGGGAAGGGGAAGTGAGGTTATATAGGGAAGTGCACAGGTGAATTCACTAATTAGAACCAGGCGCCAATCAGCGGCACACTGGCCCTTTAAATCGCAGAGACCCGGCGCGCGCGCGCCCTAGGGAGCGGGGCAGCACGTGCCGGGACAAGACCGACGGAGAGCGAGTCAGGTACGGGAGCCGGGATGCGCATCGCGAGCGGGCGCCTGCCGCAACGCGAATCGCATCCCGGCTGGGAGAGGTATCGCAGCGCACCCGGTCAGCAGGTCTGACCGGGGCGCTGCAATTGCGAGGATGTTGCGAGCGCACCGGGGAGGAGCGGGGACCCGGAGCGCTCGGCATAACAGTACCCCCCCCTTGGGTCTCCCCCTCCTCTTGGAGCCTGAGAACCTGAGGATAAGACTTTTGTCTAGGATGTTGTCCTCAGGTTCCCAGGATCTCTCTTCAGGACCACAGCCCTCCCAATCCACCAGGAAAAAAATTTTTCCTCTGACCGTCTTGGAGGCCAGAATCTCCTTCACGGAGAAGACGTCAGAAGAGCCGGAAACAGGAGTGGGAGAAACAAATTTGGGAGAGAAGCGATTAATGATGAGTGGTTTAAGGAGAGAGACATGGAAGGCATTGGGAATACGGAGAGAAGGAGGAAGAAGGAGTTTGTAAGAGACAGGATTAATCTGGCACAAGACTTTGAAAGGACCAAGATAGCGTGGTCCCAGTTTGTAACTGGGGACACGAAAGCGGACATATTTAGCGGAGAGCCATACCTTGTCTCCGGGCGCAAAAATGGGGGAGTTCTTCTTTTCTTATCGGCAAACCTTTTAATGCGGGATGAAGCCTGTAAAAGAGAATTTTGGGTCTCTTTCCATATGGTGGAAAGATCACGAGTCACTTCATCCACAGCGGGCAAACCAGAGGGCAAGGGAGTAGGGAGGGGGGGAAGAGGGTGACGGCCGTACACCACGAAAAATGGGGACTTAGCAGAAGATTCAGAGACTCTGAAGTTGTATGAGAATTCGGCCCATGGTAGAAGATCTGCCCAGTCATCCTGGCGGGAGGAAACAAAATGCCGTAAATAGTCACCCAGGACCTGGTTAATTCTTTCTACTTGCCCATTGGATTGGGGATGATAAGAAGAGAAGTTTAATTTAATCTTGAGCTGTTTACAGAGGGCCCTCCAGAATTTAGACACGAATTGGACGCCTCTATCCGAGACGATCTGTGTGGGCAAACCGTGAAGACGAAAAATGTGTACAAAAAATTATTTTGCCAACTGAGGCGCTGAAGGGAGACCAGGAAGAGGAATAAAATGTGCCATCTTGGAAAATCGATCAACGACCACCCAAACAACGGTGTTGCCACGGGATGGGGGTAAGTCTGTAATAAAGTCCATACCAATCAGTGACCAAGGCTGTTCGGGGACAGGCAGGGGATGAAGGAGACCAGCAGTTTTCTGGCGAGGAGTCTTATCCAGGGCACAGACAGTACAGGCCCGCACAAAATCAACAACATCCGTCTCCAGAGTCGGCCACCAATAGAAACGAGAGATGAGTTGCAAGGATTTTTTGATGCCCGCATGGCTTGCGAGGTGGGAGGAGTGTCCCCATTTGAGAATCCCGAGACGTTGGCGTGGAGAAACGAAGGTCTTCCCTGGAGGAGTTTGCCTGATGGAGGCTGGAGAAGTGGAGATCAGACAGTCAGGAGGAATGATGTGTTGCGGAGAGACCTCTACTTCCGAGGCATTCGAGGAACGAGAGAGGGCATCGGCCCTAATGTTCTTGTCGGCAGGACGAAAGTGAATTTCAAAGTTAAAACGGGCAAAGAACAACGACCACCTGGCCTGGCGAGGGTTCAGCCGTTGGGCAGACTGGAGATAGGAGAGATTCTTGTGATCGGTGTATATGATAACAGGAAATTTTGATACCTCCAGCAGATGCCTCCATTCCTCAAGCGCCAATTTAATGGCCAGTAACTCACGATCCCCGATGGAGTAGTTCCTCTCCGCCGGAGAGAAGGTCCTAGAAAAAAAACCACAAGTAACAGCATGCCCGGAAGAATTTTTTTGTAAAAGGACAGCTCCAGCTCCCACTGAGGAGGCATCTACCTCCAATAGGAAGGGTTTAGATGGGTCAGGTCTGGAGAGCACGGGAGCAGAAGAAAAGGCAGACTTGAGACGTTTAAATGCGTCTTCCGCTTGGGGAGACCAGGACTTGGGATTGGCATTTTTCTTAGTTAAAGCCACGATAGGAGCCACAATAGTGGAAAAGTGTGGAATAAATTGTCTGTAATAATTGGCGAACCCCAAAAAACGTTGGATAGCACGGAGTCCGGAGGGGCGTGGCCAATCTAAGACGGCAGAGAGTTTGTCTGGGTCCATTTGTAATCCCTGGCCAGAGACCAAGTATCCTAGGAAAGGAAGAGATTGGCATTCAAACAGACATTTCTCCATTTTGGCATAAAGTTGATTGTCTCGAAGTCTCTGAAGAACCATGCGGACATGTTGGCGGTGTTCTTCTAAGTTGGCAGAAAAAATCAGAATATCGTCCAGATAAACCACAACACAGGAATATAAGAGATCACGAAAAATTTCATTAACAAAGTCTTGGAAGACAGCAGGGGCGTTGCACAGGCCAAAGGGCATGACCAGATACTCAAAGTGTCCATCTCTGGTGTTAAATGCAGTCTTCCATTCGTCCCCCTCCCTGATGCGGATGAGATTATAAGCACCTCTTAAGTCCAGTTTGGTAAAGATGTGGGCACCTTGAAGGCGATCAAAGAGTTCTGAGATAAGAGGTAGGGGGTAGCGGTTCTTTACCGTGATTTTATTAAGTCCGCGGTAATCAATGCAAGGACGTAGGGAGCCATCTTTTTTGGACACAAAGAAAAATCCAGCTCCGGCAGGAGAGGAGGATTTGCGGATAAAGCCCTTTTTTAAATTTTCCTGGATGTATTCAGACATAGCAAGAGTCTCTGGAGCAGACAGAGGATAAATTCTGCCCCGGGGTGGAGTAGTACCCGGGAGGAGGTCAATAGGACAGTCATAAGGCCTGTGAGGAGGTAAAGTCTCAGCTTGCTTTTTGCAAAACACGTCAGCATAGTCCATATAAGCCTTAGGAAGACCGGTTACAGGGGGAACCCCAGGGTCACGGCAGGGAGTACAGGGAACCGGTTTAAGACAGTCCTTGAAACAAGAGGTACCCCAGCTCTTGATCTCTCCTGTGGACCAATCAAGGGTTGGGGAATGGCGTTGAAGCCACGGTAATCCAAGAAGAATTTCGGAAGTGCAGTTGGAGAGGACCAAAAACTCAATTTTTTCGTGATGAGGTCCGATGCACATTAGGAGAGGTTCCGTGCGGTAACGCACGGTACAGTCCAATCTTTCATTGTTAACAGAATTGATGTAGAGGGGTCTGGCGAGACTGGTCACTGGGATGTTGAACCTGTTGATGAGAGAGGCCAAAATAAAATTTCCTGCAGATCCGGAATCCAAGAAGGCCATAGCAGAGAAGGAGAAGGTAGAGGAAGATATTCGCACAGGCACAGTAAGGCGTGGAGAAGCAGAGTTGACATCAAGAACTGCCTCAGCTTTGTGCGGAGTCAGCGTACGTCTTTCCAGGCGGGGAGGACGGATAGGACAATCCTTCAGGAAGTGTTCGGTACCAGCACAGTACAGGCACAGATTCTCCATGCGGCGTTGTGTCCTCTCTTGAGGTGTCAAGCGAGACCGGTCAACTTGCATAGCCTCCACGGCGGGAGGCACAGGAATGGATTGCAGAGGACCAGAGGAGAGAGGAGCCGGGGAGAAAAAACGCCTTGAGCGAACAAAGTCCATATCCTGGCGGAGCTCCTGACGCCTTTCGGAAAAACGCATGTCAATGCGGGTGGCCAGATGAATAAGTTCATGCAGGTTAGCAGGAATTTCTCGTGCGGCCAGAACATCTTTAATGTTGCTGGATAGGCCTTTTTTAAAGGTCGCGCAGAGGGCCTCATTATTCCAGGATAATTCGGAGGCAAGAGTACGGAATTGGATGGCGTACTCGCCAACAGAAGAATTACCCTGGACCAGGTTCAGCAGGGCAGTCTCAGCAGAAGAGTCTCGGGCAGGTTCCTCAAAGACACTTCGAATCTCCGTGAAGAAGGAGTGTACAGAGGCAGTGACGGGGTCATTGCGGTCCCATAGCGGTGTGGCCCATGACAGAGCTTTCCCAGACAGAAGGCTGACTACGAAAGCCACCTTAGACCTTTCAGTAGGAAACTGGTCCGACATCATCTCCAAGTGCAGGGAACATTGCGAAAGAAAGCCACGGCAAAACTTAGAGTCCCCATCAAATTTATCCGGCAAGGATAATCGTAGGCCGGAAGCGGCCACTCGCTGCGGAGGAGGTGCAGGAGCTGGCGGAGGAGATGATTGCTGAAGCTGTGGTAGTAGCTGCTGTAACATCACGGTCAGTTGAGACAGCTGGTGGCCTTGTTGCTCTATCTGTTGCGACTGCTGGGCGACCACCGTGGTGAGGTCGGCGACAACTGGCAGTGGGACTTCAGCGGGATCCATGGCCGGATCGACTGTCACGATTCGGTTGGCAGGTGGTGGATCCTCTGTGCCAGAGAGGGATTGGCGTGGACCGTGCTGGTGGACCGGTTCTAAGTTGCTACTGGTATTCACCAGAGCCCGCCGCAAAGCGGGATGGTCTTGCAGCGGCGGTAGCAACCAGGTCGTATCCACCAGCAACGGCTCAACCTCTCTGACTGCTGAAGATAGGCGCGGTACAAGGGAGTAGACAAGAGCAAGGTCGGACGTAGCAGAAGGTCGGGGCAGGCAGCAAGGATCGTAGTCAGGGGCAACGGCAGGAGGTCTGGAACACAGGCTAGGAACACACAGGGAAACGCTTTCACTGGCACAATGGCAACAAGATCCGGCAAGGAAGGGAAGGGGAAGTGAGGTTATATAGGGAAGTGCACAGGTGAATTCACTAATTAGAACCAGGCGCCAATCAGCGGCACACTGGCCCTTTAAATCGCAGAGACCCGGCGCGCGCGCGCCCTAGGGAGGGGGGCCGCGCGCGCCGGGACAAGACCGACGGAGAGCGAGTCAGGTACGGGAGCCGGGATGCGCATCGCGAGCGGGCGCCTGCCGCAACGCGAATCGCATCCCGGCTGGGAGAGGTATCGCAGCGCACCCGGTCAGCAGGTCTGACCGGGGCGCTGCAATTGCGAGGATGTTGCGAGCACTCCGGGGAGGAGCGGGGACCCGGAGCGCTCGGCGTAACACTTTGTAGCACGGTACAGTCTATAGAGGATGTGCATAAGTTACAAGATGACTTGGATAGACTAAGTGTCTGGGCATCCACTTGGCAAATGAGGTTCAATGTGGATAAATGTAAAGTTATGCATCTGGGTACTAATAACTAGTGTTGAGCGGCATAGGCCATATTCGAATTCGCGAATATTCGCGAATATATGGACGAATATTCGTCATATATTCGCGAATATTCGCATATTCGTTATATTCTCGTTTTATTTTCGCGTATGCGAAAATACGCGCATGCGAAAATTAACATATGTGGAAATTCGCATATGCGAAAATTAGCATATGCTAATTTTCGCATATGCGAATTTTCGCACGCCAGTCTCACACAGTAGTATTACAGCCTTCTTTACACCACACAAGCTGGAAGCGGAGAGGGATGATCACTGTGATGTGTACTGTGAAAAAAAAAAACGAATATTCGTAATTACGAATATATAGCGCTATATTCGCGAAATTCGCGAATTCGCGAATATGCGATATTCGCAAATAATATTCGAATTGCGAATATTCGCGAGCAACACTACTAATAACCTGCATGCGTCGTATGTCTTAGGGGGGATTAAACTGGCAGAGTCACTGGTAGAGAAGGATCTGGGTGTACTTGTAGATCACAGACTACAGAATAGCATGCAATGTCAGGCTGCTGCTTCCAAAGCCGGCAGGATATTGTCATGTATCAAAAGAGGCATGGACTCAAGGGACAGGGACATAATACTCCCCCTTTATAAAGCATTGGTACGGCCTCACCTGGAATATGCTGTTCAGTTTTGGGCACCTGTCCATAAAAGGGACACTGCGGAGTTGGAAAGGGTGCAGAGACGCGCGACTAAACTAATATGGGGCATGGAACATCTTAGCTATGAGGAGCGATTAAAGGAGTTACAATTGTTTAGTCTTGAGAAGAGACGTTTAAGGGGGGATATGATAAATGTATATAAGTATATTAATGGCCCATACAAAAAATATGGAGAAAAACTGTTCCAGGTTAACCCCCCCCCCCCAAAGGACGAGGGGGCACTCCCTCCGTCTGGAGAAGAAAAAGTTTAGTCTCAAGGGGCGACACGCCTTCTTTACCGTGAGGACTGTGAATTTATGGAACGGTCTACCTCAGGAACTGGTCACAGCAGGAACAATTAACAGCTTTAAAACAGGATTAGATACATTTATGGAACAAAATAACATTAATGTTTATGAAGAAATATAAAATCCCATCCCTTCCCCAATATCGCGCCACACCCCTACCCCTTAATTCCCTGGTTGAACTTGATGGACATATGTCTTTTTTCGACCGTACTAACTATGTAACTATGTAAGGACAGCAGCTGTCGCAGTTGACCGCCACGTTACAGCAACTTCTGCCACTGCTACAGCAGCAACCATCTCCTCCGCCAGCTCCTGCACCTCCTTCGCAGCGAGTGGCCGATCCCAGCCTCCGCTTGTCCCTGCCGGACAAATTTGATGGGGACTCTAGACTCTGCCGTGGCTTTCTGTCTCAATGTTCCCTACATATGGAGATGTTGTCGGACCAATTTCCCACAGAACGGTCTAAGGTGGCGTTCATAGTGAGTCTTCTTTCTGGAAAGGCCTTGTCTTGGGCCACACCGCTCTGGGACCGCAATGATCCTGCCACAGCCACAGTCCAGTCCTTCTTCGCTGAAGTCCGTAGTGTGTTCTAGGAACCAGCCTGAGCTTCTTCTGCCGAGACTGCCCTGCTGAACCTAATCCAGGGTAATTCTTCAGTAGGCGAGTACGCCATCCAATTTCGTACTCTCGCTTCCGAATTATTTTGGAATAACGAGGCTCTCTGCGCGACCTTTAAAAAAGGCCTATCCATTAACATCAAGGATGTGCTGGCCGCACGAGAGATTCCTGCCAACCTGCAAGAACTTATCCATTTGGCCACCCGCATTGACTGACACCAGGAGCTCCGCCAGGAAAAAGACCTAGATCTCTGGGCACCTCTCCCACAGTATCCTTTGCAATCTACGCCTGTGCCTCCCGCCGAGGAGGCTATGCAAGTGGATCGGTCTCGCCTGACCCAGGAAGAGAGGACTCGCCGTAGGGAAAAAAATCTTTGTCTGTACTGCGCTAGTACCGAACATTTCTTGGTGGATTGCCCTATTCGTCCTCCACGTCTGGGAAACGCACGCACGCACCCAGCTCACGTGGGTGTGGCGTTGCTTTTTACAAAGTCTGCTTCTCCACGTCTCACTGTGCCCGTGCGGATTTCTCCTTCTGCCAACTCCTCCCTCTCAGCCGTGGCCTGCTTGGACTCTGGTGCTTCTGGAAATTTTATTCTGGACTCTTTGGTGAATAAGTTCTGCATCCCGGTGTCCCGTCTCGTCAAGCCGCTCTACATTTCTTCCGTCAACGGAGTGAAGTTGGACTGTACTGTGCGTTACCACACAGAACCCCTCTTAATGTGCATTGGACCCCATCACGAAAAGATTGAATTGTTCGTCCTTCCCAACTGTACCTCTGAAGTACTCCTCGGTCTGCCATGGCTCCAGCATCATTCTCCCACCCTTGATTGGACCACCGGGGAGATCAAGAATTGGGGTTCTGCTTGCCGTAAGGAATGCCTCACCTCTGCTCCCAGTCCCGTCTGTCGAGCCTCAGTGTCTCCTCCGGTGCCTGGTCTCCCCAAGGCCTATCAGGACTGTGCCATGCCTCCTCATAGCCCCCGTCCTGGTGACACTCTGCCCCGTGCCATCTTCCTCTGCCCTCCCTCCCCATTCCCACTCCTGCTGAACTGCCTGCCTTTGAGGAAACCCTACAATCGCTCCCAGTGTCCTCGTCCCACGTGAAGCAATTGCCGGACAAAAAAAGGGGGAGACCTAAGGGGGGGGGGGGGTACTGTTACGCTGAGCGCTCCGGGTCCCTGCTCCTCCCCGGAACGCTCGCGGCGTTCCTCTCTCTGCAGCGCCCCGGTCAGACCCACTGACCGGGAGCGCTGCACTGACATTGCCGGCGGGGATGCGATTCGCATAGCGCGACGCGCCCGCTCGCGAATCGCATCCCAAGTCACTCACCTGTCCCGGCCCCCGGCTGTCATGTCCTGGCGTGCGCGGCTCCGCTCCTTAGGGCGCGCGCGGGCCAGCTCTCTAAGATTTAAAGGGCCAGTGCACCAATGATTGGTGCCTCGCCCAATTAGCCTAATTAGCTTCCACCTGCTCCCTGGCTATATTACCTCACTTCCCCTGCACTTCCTGGCCGGATCTTGTTGCCTTGTGCCAGTGAAAGCGTTTAGTGTTGTCCAAAGCCTGTGTTCCAGATCTTCTGCTATCCACATTGACTACGAACCTTGCCGCCTGCCCCGACCTTCTGCTACGTCTGACCTTGCCTCTGTCTAGTCCTTCTGTTCCACGCCTTCTCAGCAGTCAGCGAGGTTGAGCCGTTGCCGGTGGATATGACCTGGTTGCTACCACCGCAGCAAGACCATCCCGCTTTGCGGCGGGCTCTGGTGAAAACCAGTAGCAACTTAGAACTGGTCCACCGACACGGTCCACGCCAATCTCTCGCTGACACAGAGGATCCACATCCAGCTAGCCGAATCGTGACACCAGTTCTGTGGTATCAATCATGTTACAATGGGACTTTACACAGTATTTTCCAGATTCTCAATTTAAACCTAGAGATACACAAATAAAAACATATACAAGTTCTAATCATAACAGTGAATTATAAAAATAAAGACCACCATTACTTAATATTGTATATTGTTGATACAAATGAACCAGCCCTGTTGGGTCGAGCCTAAGAAAGGTAAAGTTAGGATAAAACTCCATAAATCTACAAAATGTGCCCGCAGTATCCAAAATTCTGAAAACGGGACTACACAAAAGTGTTAGATGAATCAGCAAATGTGTTTCAGAATGATATTGGGAAGCTAAAATATATAAAAGCCTGTAAAATGCTACAGGAAAATAGTATTCCCAAATTTCACAAGGCTAGGCCTGTCTCAAATGCTTGGTTAGAAATGAAGAGGATAAAATGGAGTCAGAAGGCATTATGGCCCACATTTATCAATGTCTTTAGACTGTTTTTTGTGTCTAAAAAAGGGGCAAAAAAGGCGCAAGCAGGGTTTTTTGCGCCTTTTTTGCCCCTTTTTGTTTATACATTTCTGCTGATTTTGAGTTGCAATCCACTGATTTTGAGTTGCAATCCACTGATTTTGGCAATAGACATGATATGGAAGGGATTTATCATTGCGCCTTTTTGTAAAAAGGAGCAAAAAAAGGTGCAAAGCCACTGAAAAGTCTCTAAAACTACACCAGCCCAGACATGGTGTAGCTTTTTGGTGTATGTGTAGACAGAAATTTCAGAAAATGTGACCTGCGCAAAATTTATCAAAGCTCTTTTACTGCTCTTTCAATGCTTCACTTGCACTGCAATGATAAATGTGGGCCTATGTCTAAGGTTTACTAGAGTCCATGGGCAACTCCTGTTGTTCAAATAATCAATAAAAATGGCAGTGTCTGTATCTGTATTGATTTTAAAGTCTCTATAAATCCTATGTTATAAACAGCAATATCCTCTAGCAAAAATAGAGGATATTTTTGCCAACCTCCACGGTGGAAAAATTTTCAGCAAAATTGATTAAGCAAAAGATTACTTACACATGAAATGGAAGAAAATTACAAGGTATTACTTACATTACATACTCATAAGAGATTATATTGCTATAACAGACTGGTATTTGGATTGGCATCTGCCCCAGTTATCTCGCAAAGAGCCACGGATCCGGTATTACAAGGCTGTGCAAGGGACCCAATGCTTTTTGGATGGCATTATTGTTACCAGAGAAACTAATGAGCTACATTTACAGAACAAAACTGTGTTAAAGTGATTAAAAGAATATGGTATCAGAGCTTATGAAGAAAAAAGTGAATTCTTTAAAACAAGTTTTTCTTACTTTGGGCACACTATTGATGCACAAGGTTTACACAAGTTCCCTAAGATGGTGCAAGCTGTGGTAAATGCACAAGGCCACAAAAGGTGTCATAACTACGGTCCTTTTTAGAATTTATAAACTACTATAACTGGTTCTTACCAAACCAAACTACTGTAATACACCAATTAAATGCTTTGCTACAAGCAGGAAAGCCCTGGAAGTGATCTTAACCATGTGAATCAGCTTTTAGAATCAAATAGACTAGTGATATCAGATACGGTACTGACACACTGTAACTAGTCCATAAAAAGTAGCTTGTGATGCCTCACCCTATGGCATTAGTTTTACGCCGAGCGCTCCGGGTCCCTGCTCCTCCCCGGAGCGCTCGCGGCGTTCACCTCCATGCAGCGCCCCGGTCGGACCCGCTGACCGGGAGCGCTGCATTAGTCTCACCGGCGGGGATGCAACCCGCGTAGCGGGACGCGCCCGCTCGCGGCTCGCATCCCAATCCCCTCAGCTGTCCCGTCCTCCGTCGGCTCAGTCCCGGCGCACGTGGCCCCGCTCCCTAGGGCGCGTGCGCGCCGGCTCTCTGAGATTTAAAGGGCCAGTGCGCCATTGATTGGCGAATGGCCCAATCAGTACTCACACCTGTACCCACTTCCCCTTCCTAGCATTGCCGGATCTTGTTGCCTCAGTGCCAGTGAAAGCGTTTCTTGTGTATGTTCCAAGCCAGTGTTCCAGACCCTCTGCCGTTGCCCCTGACTGCGATCCTTGCTGCCTGCCCTGACCTTCTGCTACGTCCGACCTTGCTCTTGCCTAATCCCTTGTACCGCGCCTGTCTCAGCCGTCAGTTGGGGTTGAGTCACTATCGGGCGGAACGACCTGTGGGTTACCTGCCGCTGCAAGTCCATCCCGCTTTGCGGCGGGCTCTGGTGAAAACCAGTAACCCCTTAGACTCCGTTCCCCTGGTACGGCCCACGTCATCACCCCACTGATACAGAGGATCTACCACCAGTATCCTCACAGTATACCCATCCGGATCCTGACAATTAGTAATTATGCACAACAAATTAATGGAGAGGCACTGAGCCTTGTCTGTGAAGTAAAATAATTCAACCAGGGGAATAGCTTGAAACCAGTGGTGAATATAATACTGCCACACACTGTAGCACACTGTACCCCTGAATATAATACTACCACACTGAATTCTCTGAATACTGCCACACACTGTACCCCCTGAATATAATACTGCCACACACTGTACCCCTAAATATAATACTGCCCCACACTGAACCCCTGAATACTACCACCACACTGAACCCTTTCTATATATGGTGGCACTGGAACCATAGTATATGCTGTGCCACACCATGCACCAAGAATCATGATGCATCGACCCACACTGAAACGCACCTCTGCCCTCTCTCATTCCTGACTGACCAGCATCCTCCGCAATGCTCCGCTGCCCTCTGGTTGCGCAAAGGATGCCACCTCTGCTCTATTGGTAACATAGAGCAGAATATTCAGCAGTGGCGTCCCTAGCGTGACATGCATGTATCAGCCAGGACCAGCAGCAGGTAATTTAACCCTCCCCACCCCGGATGTTTACTCTGTGTCCTCACGACTCAGTTATGATGCGCAGAACCCTGCTGCCTGTAGATGCCAGTCCACTACAGCCACACACAGCTGTGACGCCCCAGCTCAGCAAGCTGCCAGCAGCACATATACATCGGCTCACAGACCCCAGTTAAGTTTCTGAAATTGAATCCCCTGCCAGGCAGGCAGCGATGGGCCTCCCGCTCATGCCTGAGGCTTATGAGTCCCGTTCGCGATTGCAACCTTTGCGGCCTCTATAGCTATGCCACTAAATTCAACTAATACCTATATGGGAGAGAATTCTTCTTACTACAGACCATTAACCCCTGGCTCTATATCTGGAACCCATAAAAAATTTATATCAACATATCTAAAGTTGGGCATTATTTCTTAGCAGATATAAATACAAAATTGAGTTCAAAAAGACGTACAGTGGGGCAAAAAAGTATTTAGTCAGCCACCAATTGTGCAAGTTCTCCCACTTAAAAAAATGAGGCCTGTAATTTTCATCATAGGTATACCTCAACTATAAGAGATTAATCAGGAAAAAAAAATCCATAAAATCACATTTTCAGATGTTTAAAGGGGTATTCCAGGCAAAACCTTTTTTTTATATATATCAACTGGCTCCGGAAAGTTAAACAGATTTGTAAATTACTTCTATTAAAAAATCTTAATCCTTCCAATAGTTATTAGCTTCTTAAGTTTTCTGTCTAACTGCTCAATGATGATGTCACGTCCCGGGAGCTGTGCATGATGGGAGAATATCCCCATAGGAACTGCACAGCTCCTGGGACGTGAGTCATCAGAGAGCAGTTAGACAGAAAACACCAACTCAACTTCAGAAGCTAATAACTATTGGAAGGATTAAGATCTTTTAATAGAATTAATTTACAAATCTGTTTAACTTTCCGTGATCATTTTGACACCATGGGGTGAGATCTTGCGTGGAGCCCCAGATCGAGGGATATTATCAGTGGTCTTGTATGTCTTCCATTTTCTAATAATTGCTCCCACGGTTGATTTCTTCACACCAAGCTGCTTGCCTATTGCAGATTCAGTCTTCCCAGCCTGGTGCAGGTCTACAATTTTGTTTTCTGGTGTCCTTCGACAGCTCTTTGGTCTTGGCAATAGTGGAGTTTGGAGTGTGACTGTTTGAGGTTGTGGACAGGTGTCTTTTATACTGATAACAAGTTCAAACAGGTTCCATTAATACAGGTAATGACTGGAGGACAGAGGAGACTCTTGAAGAAGTTACAGGTCTGTGAGAGCTAGTAAACTTGCTTGTTTAATCCTTCTAGTACTTATTGTGGTATGCCTCGGGAGTGTAGGGTAGTTGGGGTGTTGCTGTAGTATATGAGGGGTTAATTTAACCCTTGTCACTCGTGACGCCAGGGTGCTGGTTAAAACTCTGATGTAATGTTGGGCCTATCGCCACCCTTCCCAAGAGCGATAGGTGAGTGTATAATAACGGATTGTCCACAACCGGTGCTGAACTGGAAAACTTCTAGAAACTTTACTGAAGATTTTCTGTACATGCAGTAACAGTAACAGTCCAGATAACAGAGTCTATATACAGCACGGGAATGACTGGCAGTCGGTTTGGACCGGTAAGCTCTCTTTGGAGTAGGAGAATTGGATTGCATAGATCTGCTGGATTTAGGGGTTGGTTTAGGTCCAGTGATCTTGCGAAGATTTCGGGGAGTTGTAATAACTCACAATTTGGATTATGGCCGAGGCCGCAAGGCTTTGGCCTAGTGGTTGCCGATGGCAGCTGCGCAGATCCTATCAGCAGCCCACGAGGAAAGAGAGAGATTAATGGCCGCAGCTCCCTTATATGGGCAGGGGCTGAACCGTTTTAGATTGGTCCATGTCAGCTGTCACTCACTGTTACATAGGATTGTGGGTGATCACATGACTAGAACCACCAAAGGTCCTTTAGCAAACCATAGAGTTCTGTGAACCAAGTCACATGACCCGCAGGTCCTGCGATGCTAACAAGGTAGGCATCTTAAATATACATATTTACACTTTTATTTGCACAAATTTTAGCTAACTGAGGGGTGACGAGGGGTTAACTAAAGAAGAGGACCCCCACTGTTCCTAGGGACTCTGACTTTGGGGACCTCACCACAAGGTACGGTATGAAATACAGTATCGGGAAACCAAGTTATCAGCTGCTGTATGCTCAACAGGAAGTTATTTTCTTTTGGAATTTCTTTTCTGTCTGACCACAGTGCTCTCTGCTGACACCTCTGCCCATGTCAGGAACTGTCCAGAGTAGGATACGTTTGCTATGGGGATTTCCTCCTATGTTTGCTATGGGGATTTGCTGACAGGGGTGTCAGCAGAAAGCCCTGTGGTCACACAGAAAGATAATTCAAAGAGAAAAGAACTTCCTCTGTAGTATATAGCAGCTGATAAGTACTGGAATGCATATATGGAATCTTACACGTTCCCAGACATTAAGATCTTGCGCTTGTGTCAGTATATGACCCAGGACCCGCTCTTCCAACATAAGTGCATATACTTGTGCATGACTGGACACAGGCACAGAAGACCCAGGACCTGTTTTTCCGACATAAGTTCTTGCACTTGCGCATGACCGGACGCAGGCTCAAAAGACTCTGGGCCCACTCCAGATAGGCCAATGTCAGTGATCTTCTTCTTATAGGCCAGTGGGCCAATTGGAGACTACAAAATAAGTGTGGTGGGCAGATCTAAAAGTTATTGGATGATGTTTAGAACCTTTCAATAGGTTTTTAATTCTGTCAATAGAATTATAACAGTACCATTGGTTGCTAACTAGAGGTGTGGCAAATGACGTCACATTGAGAGGTTATAAAACCCTCTGTGAGGCTTTGTATGGAGCCATTGCCCCATGACCTCTAAGGATATCACGCTAAGTGCCGAAACATGTTAGGGGGGCATTGTGATTGATTTTTAAAGTTCAGCACAATCACCATTGTACTTGGGCACACACTGCAGGTGTGCTCAAGAAAACTGTGAAACTGTATGCTAAAATGCGACCATGAACAATCATTGGGACGTGAATGACAGTGCTGAGTTTTTAACTTCACGCCATTTTTTTCTCATAATTAATAGTTTGAATTAAAAGTTAAGTTTTTTTAATATCTATAGGGAGGGGGGAAAAATACATTGTTACCCGGTCTTTAAAATTTACAGCTCTGATTGGGGACAATCAGGCAGAATACACAATAATATTAATGACTGATGACATCTTCTCTGTTGTCTTTGTTTCCTTCTCAATCTGATCTAGACTGCCATCACTTCTTCTAGCTACATCTTCCCTCTGCAGTTTGACCCTGGACATTGTTGGTGCCTTACTTTTTCAGCAGATCCTCATACTTTGTAATAAGACTATAATTTATATAACCCTGCCACACACTGTACCCCCTGAATATAATACTGCCATACACTGTCCCCCTTGAATATAACTGTCAGAGCCCTAAACTGATCCTAAAACTGCTCTCCCTGCCTACTTGCCCATCCACCCTAGCCGGTGGATCGACAACTGGGTGCCGGTCCCTG
The DNA here is from genome assembly GCF_029499605.1 of Hyla sarda. Taxonomy (NCBI): domain Eukaryota; kingdom Metazoa; phylum Chordata; class Amphibia; order Anura; family Hylidae; genus Hyla; species Hyla sarda. The sequence continues at coordinate 61,199,923 of NC_079199.1, forward strand.
CTTGAACTAAAGTGCAGGGGCCTATTAAAAATACATACTAATAAATAGTTGGTCACAAACCAGAAACACACAGGAACATAGAACTCCATAACAGATTAAGTTTAGAAGACACAGATCAGAGAGTTAGTACAGAGGACACTATATCAGCAGACATTAACAGAGGACTCAGTGGTCGTGAACAGAGGACACTATAGATAAGCGGTCATGAAGAGAACTCCAAAGGTCTGAATAAAGAACTAATAAACATATAGAGGGGCATTTACTAAGGGGTTTAGTCATTTTTTTCTGACTATTTTTGGCGCAAAATTGTCGCAATTGCGCCTACCCTATAAATTGTGCGACTTTCCCTAGCAAGAGCTAGAAAGTAAAAAAAAAATTTCCCGCTTAATTTACGCAAGTTTTCAGTTTTTACTTGCAGTGGTCAGGAATTTATTAACTGAGACAGTCACAGTTGCGCGATAAACTGTCGCAACGGCCATAAAAATTGACTAAATTTACTCCAGCTCCAACATGGAGCAGGAAAAGCTACTGCCGCCCGGGCTCCGACATACTTTCTCCCCGCTACCCTCACTGCCCTACCGGGACACTACAGTCACTACAGTGATTTACATCCCACCCCTCTCACCTGCCAGCGCCACACAACTCCCATCTGTCTGCTGTTGCAAGACTACAAGTCCCAGCATGGCCTTACAGTGAGGACACGCTGGGAGTTGTAGTCTTGTAGCAGCGGGAGCTGAGCGGCGCGGGCGGGAGACAAGGGGGGGGGGGCAGCGGGGAGGCCGTATGAGGGGCCCGGGCGGGAGACAAGGGGGGGGGGGGTAGCGTATGAGGAGCCCGGGCGGCTGCACTGTAATGTCAGCCCGGGCTCCTGCCCTGAGAGCCATAGACTTTGGCTGTCAGGGCATGCTGGGTGTTGTAGTTTTGCAACAGCTGGAGGGCCACAGTTTGCAGACCACTGGTGTGTGGTCTGTAAACTGTAGTCCTCCAGCTGTTGCAAAACTAAACAGCTGAAGGGGACCGGCGAAGAAGTTCACTTACCCTTCCGAGGCTCCAGCGACGATCGGTGACGGAGATCGTCGCGCGGCACTGTCACGCGGCAGTGTCGTGCAGCGCTGGATCCTACGGAAGTCGGTAAGTTGCGCAAGCTTCCCAACCAGGGTGCCTCCAAATGTTGCAAGACTACAACTCCCAGCATGCCTGGACACCCTTTGGCTGTCCAGGCATGCTGGGAGTTGTAGTTTTGCAACAACTGGAGGCACCCTTGTTGGGAAACACTGGCCTAAAACAGTGTTTCCCAACCAGGGTGCCTCCAGATGTTGCAAGACTACAACTCCCAGCATGCCTGGACAGCCATTGGCTGTCCAGGCATGCTGGGAGTTGTAGTTTTGCAACAGCTGGAGGGCCACAGTTTGCAGACCACTGGTTTGTGGTCTGTAAACTGTAGTCCTCCAGCTGTTGCAAAACTAAACAGCTGAAGGGGACCGGCGAAGAAGTTCACTTACCCTTCCGAGGCTCCAGCGACGATCGCTGTCGGAGATCGTCGCGCGGCACTGTCGCGCGGCAGTGTCGCGCAGCGCTGGATACTACGGAAGTCGGTAAGTTGCGCAAGCTTCCCAACCAGGGTGCCTCCAGTTGTTGCAAGACTACAACTCCCAGCATGTCTGGACAGCCTTTGGCTGTCCGGGCATGCTGGGAGTTGTAGTTTAGCAACAGCTGGAGGCACCCTGGTTGGGAAACACTGGCCTAAAACAGTTGGGAAACACTGGCCTAAAACAGTGTTTCCCAACCAGGGTGCCTCCAGATGTTGCAAGACTACAACTCCCAGCATGCCTGGACAGCCAAAGGCTTTCTAGGCATGCTGGGAGTTGTAGTCTTGCAACATCTGGAGGCACCATGGCTGGGAAACACTGTTTTGGGCCAGTGTTTCCCAACCAGGGTGCCTCCAGATGTTGCAAGACTACAACTCCCAGCATGCCTGGACAGCCTTTGACTGTCCAGGCATGCTGGGGCTTGTAGTTTTGCAACATCTGGAGGCACTCTGGTTGGGAAACACTGTTTTAGGCCAGTGTTTCCCAGCCAGGTTGCCTCCAGATGTTGCAAAACTACAACTCCCAGCATGCCTAGACAGCCTTTGACTGTCCAGGCATGCTGTGACTTGTAGTTTTGCAACATCTGGAGGCACCTTGGTTGGGAAACACTGTTTTAGGCCAGTGTTTCCCAGCCAGGTTGCCTCCAGATGTTGCAAAACTACAACTCCCAGCATGCCTAGACAGCCTTTGACTGTCCAGGCATGCTGGGACTTGTAGTTTTGCAACATCTGGAGGCACCTTGGTTGGGAAACACTGTTTTAGGCCAGTGTTTCCCAGCCAGGTTGCCTCCAGATGTTGCAAAACTACAACTCCCAGCATGCCTAGACAGCCTTTGACTGTTCAGGCATGCTGGGGCTTGTAGTTTTGCAACATCTGGAGGCACCCTGGTTGGGAAACACTGGCCTAAAACAGTGTTTCCCAACCAGGGTGCCTCCAGATGTTGCAAAACTACAAGTCCCAGGTTGGGAAACACTGTGCCCGGCCTCCGCCCCACCTTACTGTAAGGGCATGCTGGGAGTTGTAGTCCTGCAGCTGGGGGCAGGGGACAAGCTTGTCACTTGCCCACACATCTCCTGCACCACACAACTACAACTCCCAGCATGTCCTTACTGTAAGGGCATGCTGGCAGTTGTAGTCGTGCGGGGCCGGAGATGTGTGAGCAGGTGATAATAAATGTACTAACCCATTTTTTTTGTTTTCTTCTCATTTCAGATCCGTGTATCCTGTGGACTACTTCGGATTCGGTGGACTACTTCGATGACCAGCGTTTTTCTTTGTTTGATTTTAATAAAATGGTTAACGAGGGCTTGTGGGGGAGTGTTTTTTGTAATAAAAAATTTTTAAAACCTGTTGTGTTTTTTTCTTACTTTACTAGACAGGCTTAGTAGTGGAAGCTGTCTTATAGACAGAGTCCATTACTAACCTGGGCTTAGCGCTAGCCACAAAAACAGCTAGCGCTAACCCCCTATTATTACCCCGGTACCCAACGCCACAGGGGTGCCGGGAAGAGCCGGTACCAACAGGCCTGGAGCGTCAAAAATGGCGCTCCTAGGCCTAAGCGGTAACAGGCTGGCGTTATTTAGGCTGGGGAGGGCCAGTAACAATGGTCCTCGCCCACCCTGGGAACGTCAGGCTTTTACTGTTTGGTTGGTATTTGGCTGAGAATGAAAATAGGGGGGACCCTATGCGTTTTTTTTTTAAATAAATAATTAAATATATTAAAAAAACGCATAGGGTCCCCCTATTTTTATTCTCAACCAAATACCAACCAAACAGTAACAGCCTGACGTTACCAGGGTGGGCGAGGACCATTGTTACTGGCCCTCCCCAACCTAAATAACGCCAGCCTGTTACCGCCTAGGCCCAGTAGCGCCATTTTTGATGCTCCGGGCCTGTTGGTACCGGCTCTTGGTGGTGTTGGGTACCGGGGTAATAATTGGGGGTTAGCGCTAGCTGTTTTTGTGGCTAACGCTAAGCCCGGCTTAGTAATGGACTCAGTCTATAAGACAGCTTCCACTACTAAGCCTGTCTAGTAAACTAAAATTAAAAAAAAACACAACAGGTTTAAAAAAAAAATGTATTACAAAAAACACAAGCCCTCGTTAACCATTTTATTAACATCAAGCAAAGAAAAACGCTGGTCATCGAAGTAGTCCACCGAATCCGAAGGAGTCCACAGGATACACAGATCTGTAGAAGAAGTAACCAAAAAAAAAAAAAGTGTAAGTACATTTAGGGAGAAAAAAACTGTGTTAAAAAAATGTAATAAACACACACACACACACTAAACACCGTTTACCACTTCTGAGCCATGACTACAATTTACAGTGATCCCTCAACTTACAATGGCCTCAACATACAATAGTTTCAACATACAATGGTCTTTTCTGGACCATCGTAAGTTGAAACCAGACTCAACATACAATGCTACAGACAGTCCAGATCTGTGAAACGTGTCAATGGCTGGAAGAACCAACCAATCAAAATGGGCATTCACTGGTAAAACCCCTGTATTACTGAAGTGTATGCACTGACTGGTGTCTGGTATTACATGTTCTGTACACTTTACCTGTATCAGGGTTAGCTGCTCTTTTGGACACCAGGTGAGGGCGACTCCATTACTTGTTTGGGACATTGCCTGTACTGTACAGGACCCCTGAAGAAGCTCCTGTCCTCTACATAGACCAGTGTTTCCCAAGCAGGGTGGCCCCATCTTTTGCAAAACTACAACTCCCAGCATGCCCGGACAGCCTTTGGCTGTCCAGGCATGCTGGGAGTTATAGTTTTGCAACAGCTGGAGGCTCCCTGCTTGGGAAACACTGACATAGACAGTAATTTACAGCTCCCAGCAGATCTTTATTACTTTTATATGTAAGGATTTGCTTTATCTATATCAGTTATCTACTTATTTTTCTTTGTCACTTTTTCCTATTTTGGATGACATTTTGGTGCCTTTAGAACCAATTACCACGTTTCCATAGAGTTATGGTCTCAACATACAATGGTTTCAACTTACAATGGTTTTCCTGGAACCAATTAATATTGTAACTTGAGGGACCACTGTAGTTATTGAATTATTTAGATGTGGTGAAAAAGCTAAAAAAAAACTCAAAAACAAAAGATCCAGAAGGAAACCTAGCAGCCAAACCTATTCAGACAGCAGGAAAAAGGAACAGACTATTTTTTCTACTACATGAAGTAAATTTCCCACTTTTGCCTATGTGTGCCAAATTTATTAATGCCGTGCAACAATTTAGTAAATTTGTCGCACATAGTCAAAAATAAAGTTGAAAAAAACAGGGTAAAAACCAGACTACATAGTAAAAGATTAGTAAATGCCCCTCATAGAGTTCAAAACACCAGATAGGAAAATGGATAAGTCTGAACATACTCCAGAACAGAACATGAATAAGCTTAATCACCTAGAAAAACCTCCAGTAAACACACCGTAATAATAATACCCTCTGAGTGCCCTCAGACAGGTAAACGGGAACTATCGTTAAACAGGAATTATCACAATCCCTCCAAACACCTCCAGTAGACACAAAGTCCCCATGGACAGGTGCAAGACAAAGTCCCCATGGACAGGTGCAAGACAAAATGATGATGCCTGATGAAGCGCACATGCGCGAAACGCGTTGCATACTGGGAATAAATGTTTTACTGTCTCCACGTTGTCTGGTCCTTCAGCACCTGAAGTCCACTTTCCTTGGAGGTTTTTGTCTTGCACTTGCTATACCAGTGGCACGGCAGCAGTGGACCATTGTTACATACCTTTATCCAAGTTGTGCTGGCCCATGCACAACTTGTTCTGGTAAGCGCTATTATCTTTTAGTGTCTTGCTTTGTTTTGGCGATATTACACCATGGAGCGCTCCTTTTCTGTTTTTTTCTAGCCCATGGACAGGTAACAGGGATGCCAAGTTACAACTCAAAAAAACGGATACAATAGGATATAATTATAGAACACTGTTCACATTGAACACACAACAGGATAAATCACAATCCCACATAAAACCTCCAGTAGACAAGGAGTCCCCATGGAGCGGTAACAGGCATGCAGCATAGGACAATGTTCACACTGGACACACAAACTGGACACTCCACTAACGAAGTAGCCATTAATAACAAATCCAAATAGACTACTGGCCAGAGGCACACTCACCAGTGTGGACAGGATGCTGGCCCAGTAGGAAAACAGAAATATAAAACACAGAACTTCATAAGAATGCATACAAGAGAAAAACAGTGTGAACAGACACATAGCAAAAAGGACAAACAAATCCTAAAACCTGGAAAGAAAACTTGTGTGTGCAGCTCACAACCAACGTCCGAGGTATATGTGGTTAAAAAGATCAATCCCCACTGATCAAAATATATTGAAAAAATAATAATAATATTTTAACCACACCTCAAGGATGATACACAATGAAATAAAAATTATGGACAGTTTGATTAATATGAATGCAAAAATTATTTATTACACAATATAAAAGCAATTAAAATAATTAAAATAATTTCATAAAACACAAAAGTATATAGCACAGATAGTATCTGCCATTTGGGCCCCAATGGCTGAAAAAATCAGAACACTAATAATGTTTGCTTTAAGCAGTTGTAATCTGATTGTTCAGAAAAAAGTCCACTAGTCCGGCAATTAGATGTTGAAAAATTGATATGTTTGAAGTATCTCCAAAAAATGGAGCTATAGTATGCTACCCACAGTTTGTCTGCAATGGTTAAATTTTCATTTGCTCACCGTGTCTCTTGCCGCTGGTCCCGTACTGCGACGGACCAAATATGAAAAGTCCTGCCGCTGGTTTGATGTTACGGGCGCTGCGGCACAGTTGCTGTATGAAGCTCACAGAAATGGTGGGAGCGTATACTCTGGCAGGAGGCTCCAATGAATGAGGATCTATGTAGCAGTCCTCCTCTCAGGCAGCACTTGGATGGAGAGGTTGATTGTGATCAAATCATGCAGCAGACAGCATGCCCGGTTTTGTGGAGATACAAATGCAGTAAGTGGGTCTCTTGGATTTCTTTATGTCGGCTTTTGTTACGATAATATGCAGATTAGAAGTGCATCTTATGAAGTGCTATATCTGAATAGAAAGAATGCCTAGATGCGTTTCAGGGTACTGGGATCGACCCCTTCCTCAGTAGGCGAAAAGTATCTATTTTTTGGAGATACTTCATACATATACATTTTTCAACATCTAATTGCCAGACTAGTGGACTTTTTTCTGAACGATCAGATTACAATTGCTTAAAGCAAACACTATTAGTGTTCAGATTTTTTCAGCCATTGGGGCCCAAATGGCAGATACTATCTGTGCTGTATACTTTTGTGTTTTATGAAATTATTTTAATTGCTTTTATATTGTGTAATAAATAATTTTTGCATTAATATTAATCAAACTGTCCATAATTTTTATTTCATTGTGTATCATCCTTGAGGTGTGGTTCAAATCCTAAAACCGACTATACAAATACAGCTTAAAACCTACTATAAGCATGCCACCTAACATAGGCTAAAACCAGAAAATACAAAGTGCATGCTAAAACAGAAATAGTAGATTAAAAGCTCAAAGTGTTTTGCCAAGGGCTCCATGCAGAATGTCCAGCATTTTAGTAAGTCAGGATATAATGAAGTCAATCACCAGCCCAGAGGCTAGACTGGGCTGACTTTAAATAGACACACCCTAGGAGCTATTGGCTAAAATGCCAAAGGCTATTAACTATTCCCTGACCAGGGAACATAAAACTGTTCTCATACAACCAAACCAATAGCTGTGTGTGAACACAGGCCAATACAGACATGACAATAACACTGCCACACACCGTGCCCCTTAACATAATTTCAGACTGTACCCTGTGAATATAACCCTGCCATACACCATGCCCCAGAATATAATAATTCTGCTCAGCCTACCCTCTGAAGTATTAGCACATACTATATTCTCTGATTATAGCCCTGCCACACACTGTGCACTCTAAATATTAAATTGTGACATACTGTACCCCATTAATGTAAAACTGACAAACATTGCACTCCCTAAATATAATAATGCCACATACTGAACTCCTGAATATATTTCCACACACTGTACCCTTTGAATATACTACTGCCACACACTGTACCCTCTGAATTTAACACTGTCACACTGTGCCCCTGAATATAATTATAATTAGGGATGCACCGAAAGGGAAATTTTCGGCCGAAAATGAAAATTTAGGCTGTGCTTGTCCGAAAACCGAAAATGTATTGCCCCGCCCCCTTTTGTTTTATTATAGTTTTTGTTAAATTTTTTCTTTCTTTTTTTTGGGATGTGATGTGACCAAAATCAGCAATTTTTGTGTTTGGGATTTTTTGCATTTTCGCGGTTCACAGTGCAGGATCAGAAACATAATCATTTATTAGTTGGGGCAATTATCGGCGATACCAAATATGTCTTATTTTATTTTATTTTCCAAATTTTTTTATATAGAAAATGGGAAAAGGAGGGCAATTTAAACTTTTAATTTGGAAGGGGTTAATTGGTGTTTTTAAACTTTCATTTAACTTTTTTTTTTACACTTTTAGGAGGAATCATTAGATTCCTCATACAGATCAATGAGGTTCAATAGAACCCCATTGATCTGTGTGCTCTGCGATCATTTGGTTGAGCCTGCTTAGCCAGGCACAATCAAAGGCAGAGCCACAGACCGGACAGAAGGAAGCAGATCTAAAGGGTTAATAGCCGCCCATGGCGATCGCTGCATGTCAGCTATTAGTAGCAGCCCCCCACTACAAGAATTAGCAGGGGGCTGCGGGGCATGGCAGATGAAGGACATCTCTGATGTCTGTCATTACAGGCATATGTCTGCCGCTTACAGCAGCAGGCATCTCCCGCGTTTGATGTAGATCCAACCCGCAGCCCGCGTCATGTCCCCACCTGATCTATGACGTACATGTAGGTCATGAGTAGGGAAGAGGTTAAGCCAGGCCCCCCAAAATTTTCGTCACAAAATTTAATCAGCCGAAAATGCCGAAAGGGGCATTTTCGTCCGATAATTTTCGGCAGCCAAAATTTCTGTTCATATCTAATTACAATAGTGCCACATACTGTGCTCTCTGACTATAACCATGCCACACTGTGCCCCTAAACATAAGACTGCCACACATAACAACAACTCATGTCTGAACCTATATATGAATTTATTCCATATACTGTAACCCCCACATAAGAATTTATTCCATACACTGTGCCTCTATATATATATATAGAATCCTGTGATCATATATAAAATTATATTCTACCCTCATATGTAAAATTTTATAGTGTGCCCCCATTGTTCATCTGGCCATGCACTTTCTTGCAGCGAGATGCCGATCTAGCCTCAACTAGCCAGGCCAGGCACATAGATACAGATGTAGGTAGAATGATTATGTAAAAATTCTGCCTATGGCCAGGACCGGATTAAAGAGGTTATGTGGAAGGAGAGATTTTTTTTAAATGATTCTCATTGTGTTATATATATATATATATATATATATAAATAAACCTCTACTCACTTGCCACGCTTCCCCATGATGCCTCCAATATGGCTACTCCTGGAGCAATCCTCTTCCTGCTTTCCAGGCCCAATATGTCACGCTGCAGCTCAGCAAACTGCTGGACGCTTCAGTGTCTTGCCTTAATCATTGATTGTCTAAGTTGCACTGTGACATATTGGGGCCAGGAAGCAAGAAGAGGATGTGTGTACAGTCTATGGCAGACACCGAAAACATTAGGCTCTGTCCACTAGCTCTGAGAGAACTTAATATTATAAATGGAGCTTGCAGAGCAAAAATCTGCTTAAAAATGCCACACACAAGTTATATGACGGCCAGAAATAGCGCTGCTTATCATGTACACACAGGTAAGCTTATCCTATAAAAAGTCGCCTGAAATGATACATACTTTTTTATTTTATAATGTATTTATAGTTATGCAGATGTCATTTTTAAGTATTTAGTATTAGTTATATTTATTATGCAGAACCATTCAAAACATACCAGCAGTTGAATATGGAATTTAGATTGTGAGCCACAATGAGGACAAGGATCAATTATGGACATTTATCAATGGGTTTAGTCAGGTTTTCTTTACTATAATTGTCGCAAAATTGTCGCAACTGCGACTACGCGATTTTTCGTGCGACATTTTGACTGGAAAGCGAGAAAAGCAAGTTTTCCAAAAATTTACTACGTAGTAATAATTTTAAAATGGACTACGGGTAGTCAGGTATTTATTAACTGCGACAGTCGCAACTGTGCAACAAAAAGTCGCAACAGGGTTAAAAATTGACTAAATTTACTCCAGCTCAAACCTGGAGCAGAAAAAGCTACTACCAAAGTAAAAAAGGAAAAATTGCTTACGTGAAAGAAAATTATCAACAGGCTGAAACCAGTTGATAAATAAGTCACACATAAGCAAAAAAAAAAGTAAGGAAAAAATTACAAAAAAAAAGAATACATAAGCAAACATTGATAAATGTCCCTCAATATGAGTAATGACAAGCTCTGTACAGTGCTTTGGAATATGTTGACATTATATAAAGAAAGTACCGTATTTTTCGCCATATAGGACGCTCCGGCATATAAGACGCACCCAATTTTAAAGGAGGAAAATCTAGAATACAATGTAAAGTATAGAACAGTGATCTTCAACCAGCGGACCTCCAGATGATGCAAAACTACAACTCCCAGCATGCCCGGACAGCTGTTGGCTGTGGGCATGCCATTAGTTGTAGTTTTGCAACATCTGGAGGTCCACAGGTTGAAGACCACTGGTAAAGGAGGTAATACTCACGTGTCCCCGCCGCTCCGGACCCGTCACCGCTCGTCACCTGGATGTCGCCCTCCATCGTTGTCGCCGTGTCCCCGGGGGGTCCCCGTCGCTCCGAAACGTCTCTGCTGCCCGGTATCCTCGCTGTCCGTTGCCGCCATCACGTCGCTACGCACGCCGCTCCTATTGGATGACGGCGTGTGCGTGACGACGTGATGACGAAGAAGGAGAGCGCCGGCCATGCAGGGGATCCGAGCACGGAGCAGACACCGAGGAGGCAGGTAAGGTCCCTCCCGGTGCAGCCAGGTTAGTGTCACTTTCGCTTCAGATGCGGCGGTCAGCTTTGATCGCCGCGTCTAAAGGGTTAATGCAGGGCATCACTGCGATCGGTGATGTCCTGTATTAGCCACGGGTCTCGGCCATTGATGGCCGCAGGGACAACCGCGATAGGACAGGGTTTTAATGTGTATTCGCCGTATAAGACGCACCAACTTCCCCCCCCCCCAGTTTTGGGGAAGAAAAAGTGAGTCTTATACAGCAAAAAATACGGTAATAATAATAATAATAAGAAGAAGAATTATTATTATCATTATTACCAGCTATATTACTAGGATCTGCACACAATCCTACTAGTGGTATTCTGAGTTACTACATTTAAATTCTATCCAACTTTGATAAACAACAGACAAGAAATGGATCAGCAGCGAGCATTTGAGACTCACCACTCCATTCAAAATAAATAACTAGAACCCCATTCTAGAGATTGCGGGGGGCCCAGCAGTGTGACATACCCTATGGAAGTTTTGTAACCTTTAACCTTTAACATATCAAATCAAGGTTATTTGTATCTATTATACCAATAAATTGCAGCATTGCACTGAACAAGAAGGGACCCCACTGTGTCTTAAATAGGTTATCGAACATAACGTTACTTTAAGGGAATGTGTCTTGTTGTGTAATTTTTTTTAATACATTTTAATATAAAAAAATTATTTTATGTTTTTTCACTTAGAAAATATGACAAATTGAATTACAATTTTCCTTATTTTCTTCTTTTGAACACTAGGGGGAGCCCTACTGAGAAACAAGGTTTTACAACCTTGTAACTCGGCAGCTGTAAAAAGAGGCTGTACCAGCAGCCATTGCTCTGACATCATCACTTCCCTCTTCCTTGTGCAACGTGAAAAAGGAGGTAGGAAGTGATATTATGTATACCACAATGGAGCGCCACTTTGTTGTCTCCACTGTGGTATACACAGCATAGAGCAGCTAGCAGGCAGTGAGCATGAACATCTCCAGTCGGGCGGAGAACTCCGGTGATGGATCGGTGTTAGTGCGACCCTGAATCCTCACTGAGTGGGTGATCTGCGGGGGTGATTCGACAGTGCTTCGGTGTTGGAGCTCAGCTTTGGCACACACATCCAGCGGTGATACAGCGTGGCCAGGTAGCTTTAGGTGGGTCCCTTTAGCAGACCTGGGAGGGGAGTTCCTTTTAGCTGTGTTGTTTATATTTAGCTATATTGTGGGGCCTTTAGTTGTAGAGGAGGGGTGCCCTTTAGCTGTATTAGGGGGGCCTTTAGCTGTATGGGCGAGCATTTAACTGTATGGAGGGGTCCTTTAGCTGATTGGGGGCCTTCAGCTGTATGGGGGGCCCTTTAGCTGATTGGGGGGGCCTTTTAGCTGTATTGGGGGGCCTTTAGCTGTATTGGGACAGGTGTGAGTGGTGGACTGCATATGCACAACAGGTGTGAGTGCGAGGCAAAACACTGGCACAACAGGTGTGAGTGGGGGTGAAGCTCCGACGCAACAGGTGTGAGTGGGGGGCAATGCTCTGACACAACAGGTGTGAGTGGGGGGCGGATCACTGGCACAACAGATGTGAGTGGGGAGCAAAGCACTGGCGCAACAGATGTGAGTGGGGGGCGAAGCACTGGAGCAACAGGTGTGAGTTGGGGGCGAAGCACTGTAGCAACAGGTGTGAGTGGGGGGTGAAGCACTGGCGCAACAGGTGTGAGTGGGCGGAAAACACTGGTGCAAAATGTGTGGGTGGGGCACTAGAAGAATATTTATTATATGTGATGGCACTGGTGGAAAATGTGTGAGTGGGGGGAAAGCACTGGCACAAAATATGTGATCGTGGCAATGGAAGGACATGTTTTATATGTGTAAAAAAAACAGTTCTACCAACAAATATCTTGCTTTTTAATAATTGTTAACACAACGTAGGTCGTGAGAGAGTTAATTGTACTTTGTATAAAAGATCCTTCCCTACTCTGTCATGTCTGATGAAGCCGCACAAGTGCGGTGAAATGCGTTACATTGTTTTAATAAAATTCCTTCCTACCTACCTGACGTGTCTGTCCCTGGTCAGCGCTGAAGAGACCCACCATCCCCTGGAGGTTGAGTTCTACTGGGAGGTGAGGAAGCACTGAGTACTTGTCGATCCAAGAAAGAGAGGGAGCCAAGAAAATGTAGGTTAGGCCTTGAGGAGTACGGTAATAGTGTTTGCAGGCCATTTGTCCCATATAGATAACTCCTTAACCCCTTAAGAACGCAGGACGTGAATGTACGTCCTGGTGCGGTGGTGCTTAACGCACCAGGACGTACATTTACGTCTTGTGCATAACCGCGGGCATCGGAGCAATGCCCGTGTCATGCGCGGCTGATCCCGGCTGCTGATCGCAACCAGGGACCCGCCCGCCATTAACCCCTCAGGTGCCGGGATCAATACAGATCCCGGCATCTGCGGCAGTGCGCGATTTGAATGAATGATCGGATCGCCCGCAGCGCTGCTGCGGGGATCCGATCATTCAGAACGCCGCACGGAGGTCCCCTCACCTTCCTCCGTCCGGCTCCCAGCGTCTCCTGCTCTGGCCTAAGATCGAGCAGACCAGAACAGAAGATAGCCGATAACACTGATCTGTTCTATGTCCTATATAAAGAACAGATCAGTATTAGCAATCATGGTATTGCTATGAATAGTCCCCTATGGGGACAATTCAAGTGTAAAAAAAAATGTCAAAAAATGTAAAAGTAAAAAAAAAGTGAAAAATCCCCTCCCCCAATAAAAAAGTAAAATGTCCGTTTTTTCCTATTTTACCCCCAAAAAGCATAATTTTATAGACATGTTTGGTATCGCCGCGTGCGTAAATGTCCGAACTATTAAAATAAAATGTTAATGATCCCGTACGGTGAACGGCGTGAACGAAAAAAAAAAGTCCAAAATTGCTACTTTTTTAATACATTTTATAAAAAAAAATTATAAAAAATGTATTAAAAGTTTTTTATATGCAAATGTGGTATAAAAGAAAAGGACAGATAATTGGCGCAAAAAATGAGCCCCCATACCGCCGCTTATACGGAAAAATAAAAAAGTTAGAGGTCATCAAAATAAAGGGATTATAAACTAATTTGGTTTAAAAGTTTGTGATTTTTTTAAGCACAACAATAATAGAAAAGTATATAATCATGGGTATCATTTTAATCGTATTGAACCTCAGAATAAAGAACACACGTAATTTTTACCATAAATTGTACGGCGTGAAAACGAAACCTTCCAAAATTAGCAAAATTGCGTTTTTCTTTTTAATTTCCCCACAAAAATAGTGTTTTTTTGGTTGCGCCATACATTTTATGATATAATGAGTGATGTCATTACAAAGGACAACTGGTCGCGCAAAAAACAAGCCCTGATACTAGTCTGTGGATGAAAATATAAAAGAGTTATGATTTTTAGAAGGCGAGGAGGAAAAAAGGAAAACGTAAAAATTAAATTGTCTGAGTCCTTAAGGCCAAAATGAGTCCTTAAGGGGTTAAAGGGGTGTTCCAGGCAAAAACTTTTTTTATATATATATCAACTGGCTCCAGAAAGTTAAACAGATTTGTAAATTACTTCTATTAAAAAATCTTAATCCTTTCAGTTCTTATGAGCTTCTGAAGTTTTGGTTGTTCTTTTCTGTCTAAGTGCTCTCTGAGGACACCTGTCTCGGGAAACGACCAGTTTAGAAGAGGTTTGCTATGGAGATTTGCTTCTAAACTGGGCGTTTCCCGAGACAGGTGTCATCAGAGAGGACTTAGACAGAAAAGAAACAACCTTAACTTCAGAAGCTCATAGGTACTGAAAGGATTAAGATTTTTTTAATAGAAGTAATTTACAAATCTGTTTAACTTTCTGGAGCCAGCTGATATATATAGAAAAAAACGTTTTTTCCTGGAATACCCCTTTAATGATGCAGGAAGTATACCAGCTCCCACTATATAACGTCCACTATATAACGTCCACCGATCATGGTGATGCCAGGTATTAACCTTTCAGACGCGGCAATTAAAGTTGATCTCAGCATCTAAAGTGAAAATAAAACCTTCCCGGCAGCTCAGTCAGGCTGATCGGGACCACCGTGGTAAAACAGCGGTGACTCAATCAGCTGTACGGACATAAGGAGGGTCCCTACCTGCCTCCTCGTTGTCCGATAGTCGATTTACTGCTCTGTGCGTGAGATCCAGACAGGAGCAGTGGAGCGCCGATAACATTGATCAATGCAATGCTGTGGCATAGCATTGATCAGTGTCTGCAATCAATGTACTGCATGTTATAGTCCCCTATGGGGGCTATAACATTGTAAAAAAAAAAAGTGTAAAAAAATTGTTAATAAATGTGATTCAACCCCTTCTCTAATAAAAGTTTGAATCTTTTCCCATAAAAAAAAACAACTATGTAAATAAACATAAATATAAATATATGTGGTATTGCCACGTGCGTAAATGTCCAAACTATAAAATAAAGAAATAAAAATATATTGTTAATTAAACCTCACAGTCAATGGCGTATACGTAAAAAAAAAAATTCCAAAGTCCAAAATAGTGTATTTTTGGACACTTTTTATAACATACAAAAAGTATAAAAAGCTATCAAAAAGTTAGATCAAAACAAAAATGTTACCGATATAAAATTCAGATCACGGCGCAAAAAATTAGCCCTCATACATCCTTGTATGCAGAAAATGTAAAAAGTTATAGGGGTCAGAAGAGGACATTGTTAAAAGTATTAATTTTCGTGCATGTAGTTATGATTTTTCCGAGAAGTAAGGCAAAATCGAAACTTTATAAGTAGGGTATCAGTTTAATTTTATGGACCTACAGAATAAAGATAAGGTGTCATTTTTAGTAAAAAAAATGCACTGCATAGAAATGGAAGCCCCCAAAATTTACAAAATGGCGTTGTTTTTTTCAACTTTGTCGCACAATGATTTTTTTCTTGGTTTTGCCATAGATTTTTGGCTAAAATGACTGATGTCATCACAAAGTAGAATTGGTGGCGCAAAATAAAAAGTCATCATATGAGTCTGTAGGTGCAAAATTGAAAGGGTTATGATTTTTAAAAGGTAAGGAGGAAAAAACGAAATAGCAGAAACGGAAAAACCCTAAATCCTTAAGGGGTTAAAGGGGTGCTCCGGGGAAGTGAAGAAGAAAAATACCCCAAATCCACCACAATATCTGTTCTGTGTCCCCTGTAGATATTCTTGTAATTTTACCAGCTTCTGTGCCCAGACTACAGCTCCCAGCAGTCAGTTTGGCTCTGTGTAATGGCTGCTGGACAAGTTCTATTACTTTCTGCCTGCATGCTCACACCATACAAGACTTTTCTTTCAAACTATTCCTTCCCCCAGCAATACATTATGCTATTCTCTGAATGGCAGCAGTCAGTGATTTGGTCTACAGCAGCCATAGTGCAGCGTTTAGTTCCCCGGAGTACCCCTTTAAGATCCTTCAACGTTAGACCTTGGGTCCCGTTCCAGACGTCTTTGTGGTGTTTCTCCCAACCTAAATACAGAGGGAGATCATCCAGGGGGTGATAGGGGAAATCAGAGAGCTAACTATGGTTTATCAACAAACCTCCTTTGCAAATTCATGTGTTTGAATTTATCTGCTCTAAAGTTATGCTTTCCGAAACGCCTGGACTGTATATAGTTGTGTTTACTACCCTTTGCTTTGTTTATATTTTTGTCCCCCTTCTCCCTACTCACTATAGCTGGATGTAGCATGTATGTAGAATAATTTTATCTCCTTTGGATATTAACCCCTTAAGGACATAGGGCGTATCCATACGCCCCCGTTTCCAAGTCCTTAAGGACCGAGGGCGTATGGATACGCCCTGAGCATTTCCGGCCCCCACCGCTAGCCGGAGGGGAGCCGGAGCCGGATGCCTGCTGAAATCGTTCAGCAGGCATCCCGGCATATCGCCCAGGGGGGTCATTATGTCCCCCCATGTCGGTGATTGCCGCAGATCGCTGGACAATTCAGTCCAGCGATCTGCGGCGGATTCCGGGTCAATCGGGTCTCCAGTGACCCGATGACCCGGAATTACTGGCTGATCGGGGCCGTCAGAGACGGCCCTGAACAGCCAGAGCCTGCAGGGGTGAGGTGGCACTGGTGCCACCTCACGATCGCCCTGATTCGTCGGCCGGATTACCGGCCGACCAATCAGGGCACCTGCTGCGGGTGTCACTCCCGCAACCCGCTCCGCCCCTCTTCCGGAGGACGTGAGCGGGTGCGGGACGTGCACCCCGGGTGCTGGGGACCCCGATCCACGGCATCCCTGTTGGGATCGGGGCCCCAGGAGCGACGGCGGCGGCGAGGGACAGTCCTGCAGTGTGGATCGTTGGAGGTGAGTGACAGCCTCCTGCTGTTGCTTAGCAACAGCTCCCAGCATGCAACAAGGGCATGCTGGGAGCTGTAGTTATACAACAGCAGGAGGCAGACCACCACAACTCCCAGCATGCCCTTACGGGCATGCTGGGACTTGTAGTTTTGCAACAGCTGGAGGCACATTCTTTCTATGGAAAAGTGTACCTTCAGCTGTTGTGTAACTACAACTGCCAGCTTGCACAATCAGCTAAAGTGCATGCTGGGAATTGTAGTGGTGCATCTGGTGGTTGCATAACTACAACTCCCAGCATGCCCGTTGGCTGTCGGTGAATGCTGAGAGTTGTAGTTTTGCAACAGCTGAAGGCACACTGAGTTAAGTAATAAACCAGTGTGTCTCCAGCTGTTGCATAACTACAAGACCCAGCATGCCCTTCCGCTGTCCGTACATGCTGGGGGTTGTAGCTTTTGCAACAGCTGAAGGCACACTGGTTGCAAAACACTGAGTTTGTTACCAAACTCGGTGTTTCACAACCTGTGTGTCTCCAGCTGTTGCAAAACTACAACTCCCAGCATGTACTGATAGACCGTACATGCTGGGAGTTGTAGTTTTGCAACAGCTGGATGTTTCCCCCCCCAATGTGAACGTACAGGGTACACTCACATGGGCGGAGGATTACAGTAAGTATCCGGCTGCAAGTTTGAGCTGCGGCAAATTTTCTGTCGCAGCTCAAACTGCCAGCGAGAAACTACTGTGAACCCCCGCCCGTGCGACTGTACCCTAAAAACAAAACACTACACTAACACACAATAAAATAAAAAGTAAAAAACACTACATATACACATACCCCTACACAGCCCCCCTCCCCTCCCCAATAAAAATGAAAAACGTCTGGTACGTCACTGTTTCCAAAACGGAGCCTCCAGCGGTTGCAAAACTACAACTCCCAGCATGCACTGATAGACCGTACATGCTGGGAGTTGTAGTTTTGCAACAACTGGATGTGTCCCCCCCCCCCCCAATGTGAACGTACAGGGTACACTCACATGGGCGGAGGATTACAGTAAGTATCCGGCTGCAAGTTTGAGCTGCTGCAAATTTTCTGCTGCAGCTCAAGCTGCCAGCGAGAAACTACTGTGAACCCCCCGCCCGTGTGACTGTACCCTAAAAACACTACACTATACTAACACAAAATAAAAAGTAAAAAACACTACATATACACATACCCCTACACAGCCCCCCTCCCCTCCCCAGTAAAAATGAAAAACGTCTGGTACGCCACTGTTTCCAGAACGGAGCCTCCAGCTGTTGCAAAACAACTACTCCCAGTATTGCCAGATAGCCACTGACTGTCCAGGCATGCTGGGAGTTTTACAACAGCTGGAGGCCCCCTGTTTGGGAATCACTGGCGTAGAATACCCCTATGTCCACCCCTATGCAATCCCTAATTTAGGCCTCAAATGCGCATGGCACTCTCACTTTGGAGCCCTGTCGTATTTCAAGGCAACAGTTTAGGGCCACATATGGGGTATCGCCGTACTCGGGAGAAATTGGGCTTCAAATTTTGTGGGGTACTTTCTGCTATTACCCTTTTTAAAAATGTAAACTTTTTGGGAAAACAAGCATTTTACATATACAAAAGTCATGAAACACCTGTGGGGTATAAAGGTTCACTTAACCCCTTGTTACGTTCCCCGAGGGGTCTAGTTTCCAAAATGGTATGCCATGTGTTTTTTTTTGCTGTCCTGGCACCATAGGGGCTTCCTAAATGCGGCATGCCCCCAGAGCAAAATTTGCTTTCAAAAAGCCAAATGTGACTCCTTCTCTTCTGAGACCTGTAGTGCGCCAGCAGAGCACTTTTCACCCCCATATGAGGTGTTTTCTGAATCGGGAGAAATTGGGCTTCAAATTTTGGGGGGTGTTTTCTGCTATTATCCTTTTTAAAAATGTAAAAATTTTTGGAAACCAAGCATTTTAGGTAAAAAAAAAAAAAAATTCACATATGCAAAAGTGGTGAAACACCTGTAGGGTATTAAGGTTCACATTACCCCATGTTACGTTCCCCGAGGGGTCTAGTTTCCAAAATGGTATGCCATGTGTTTTTTTTTGCTGTTCTGGCACCATAGGGGCTTCCTAAATGCGGCATGCCCCCAGAGCAAAATTTGCTTTCAAAAAGCCAAATGTGACTCCTTCTCTTCTGAGACCTGTAGTGCGCCAGCAGAGCAATTTTCACCCACATATGAGGTGTTTTCTGAATCGGGAGAAATTGGGTTTCAAATTTTGGGGGGTATTTTCTGCTATTACACTTTTTAAAAATGTAAAATTTTTGGGAAACCAAGCATTTTAGGTAAAAAAAAAATATTTTTTTTACATATGCAAAAGTTGTGAAACACCTGTGGGGTATTAAGGTTCACTTTACCCCTTGTTATGTTCCCTGAGGGGTCTAGTTTCCAAAATGGTATTCCATGTGTGTTTTTTTGCTGTCCTGGCACCATAGGGGCTTCCTAAAGGTGACATGCCCCCCAAAAACCATTTGTCGCTCCTTCCCTTCTGAGCCCTCTTCTGCGCCCGCTGAACAATTAACATAGACATATGAGGTATGTGCTTACTCGAGAGAAATTGGGTTTCAAATACAAGTAAAAATTTTCTCCTTTTTACCCCTTGCAAAAATTCAAAAATTGGGTCTACAAGAACATGCGAGTGTAAAAAATGAAGATTTTGAATTTTCTCCTTCACTTTGCTGCTATTCCTGTGAAACACCTAAAGGGTTAATACACTTACTGAATGTCATTTTGAATACTTTGGGGGGTGTAGTTTTTATAATGGGGTCTTTTATGGGGTATTTCTAATATGAAGGCCCTTCAAATCCACTTCAAACCTGAACTGGTCCATGAAAAATAGCGAGTTTGAAAATTTTGTGAAAAATTTCAAAATTGCTGCTGAACTTTGAAGCCCTCTGGTGTCTTCCAAAAGTAAAAACTCATAAATTTTATGATGCAAACATAAAGTAGACATATTGTATATGTGAACCCAAAAAAAAAATATTTTGAATATCCATTTTCCTTACAAGCAGAGAGCTTCAATTTAGAAAAATGCAAAATTTTCATTTTTTTTCATCAAATTTGGTGATTTTTCACCAAGAAAGGATGCAAGTTACCATAAAATTTTACCACTAAGTTAAAGTAGAATATGTCACGAAAAAACAATCTCGGAATCAGAATGATAACTAAAAGCATTCCAGAGTTATAAATGTTTAAAGTGACAGTGGTCAGAATTGCAAAAAACGCTCCGGTCCTTAAGGTGAAAAAGGGCTCGGTCCTTAAGGGGTTAAAGGAGTAGTCCAGTAGTGACCCAGTGGTGAACAACTTATCCCCTATCCTAAGGATAGGGGATAAGTTGCAGATCGCGGGGGGTCCGACCACTGGGGCCCCCTGCGATCTCCTGTACGGAGCCCCGACAGCCCGCGGGAAGGGGGCGTGTCGACCTCCGCACGAAGCGGCGGCCAACACGCCCCCTCAATACAACTCTATGGCAGAGCCGAAGCGCTGCCTTCGGCAATCTCCGGCTCTGCCATAGAGATGTATTGAGGGGGCGTGTCGGCCGCTGCTTCGTGCAGGGGTCGACACCCGCTATCTGGCCGGAGAGCCTGGCCCCCGTACAGAGAGATCGCAGGGGGCCCCAGCGGTCGGACCCCCCGCGATCTCAAACTTATCCCCTATCCTTAGGATAGCGGATAAGTTTTTCACCACTGGACTACACCTTTAAGCTTTACCACATGTAGATGCCTCGGCCTGCGTACCATACTTTTCATGTGTGTATCATTCCTCTCTATGTATCCTGCATAAGGTGTTATGGTCATTTTCTTGTTGTTTATGTTGTTACATTTTGAAAAAGAAAAAATTCAATAAAAATGAGATTTGGGGGGAAAAAAAAGTATCTTAGTAACTAGACTAATTATGCCTTACATTTGAAGAACCAAAAATCCCGGAATACCCCTTTAAGGGAGTGAGTCACCAAGGGCTATTTGGTCTCTGAGGTGTAAACCAGTAATACAAAACCTGTATTTTGTTCTTCCATATCATATTAGATTCCCCCATATAAAGTGCAAGGTGTTGATTAGAGATCAGTGAACTTTTCAAAAGTTCTGTTCGCTGGGTTTGTCTAACTTTTGGAAAATGTTCTCCACAAACCGGCAATTAAATAAGCCTTTAAAACACTGTATAACACAGCCTAAGAGCTGTAGGAATGTATTCAAGTAGTTTCAAAGTGGTTTTAAGGCTGTTAATGTCAACGTTACAGCAACATGGGGTAACCCATAGTAACTAAAAGCTTGTTTAAAAACACTGCATTGGCAGATTTTGTATACTTTTGAGTAATAAAATAAAGCTGCGTAAGGGTACGTTCAGACGAGCGGATCCGCAGCGTATTTTACCACGCAGATCCGCCGCTGAAGGACCGCTGTATGCTGCCTTTAGGTGTGCCTGCTCGGAGGAAACACTGCTGCGATGTGCGAGTTGATGTGCATGCGCAGTATACTCGCACACATCGTGGCCATTCCCCCTACTCCCTGAGCTATTCTGAGAGCAGCTGCGATGTGTGAGTATACTGTGCATGCGCACAGCGTCGCGCACTGTGGCGACTCGCCGCTCCGAGCAGACACCTGAAAAGGCACCCTACAGCAGTCCTTCAGCGGCGGATCCTCAGCATAATACGCGCTGGGGATCCGCTCGTGTGAACGTACCCTTAACGTATGCCAGGTTGTTAGAAGATGCCTGCCTGCTGGTGTCACAATGCGATCCCATTTTGTGAGTTGCAGCAGGATTGGTTACAGTGTCCCAAAATAGTAAAGATTTCATTGACAGTAAAGAAATCAATTTTTTTTTTATTGTTTTTTTATTCTAATTTTGCCAGCCAGGCGGCCCAGGCCTGGCTGGCTGGCTGGAGGTTACACCAGCAAAGGTCATGGCATAGTGATTTACTGAAGGATGATGTAGTAGCCTGTGTACAACATGGGGTTAAGAAAAATGTGTTTTTTATTAAAATTTTGACAGCCAGATGGCCCTAGCTGGAAGTAGCATCAGCAAGGGTGATGGTTGACTACGGGCACTGGTAGTAAACAGCAGACAGCAGGTGTTTGAAGAATTTAGGTTTGTCAAATTTTCTACTCTATGCAACTGCATGGAGTGACCAACCGTCTGTGCCACATGATTGTGCACAGCGGGGACTAATGTTAACTGTAGCCAGTGGACAGCAGGCATTGGTAGACTAGGTATACTTCTAGCCAGGCTTTGTGATACCTCTATATGTGCTGACATAGAGTCCTAATTCCTAAATTTGGACCCTGCCTGTGCTTTACTTGCTCTCTGCAGATACGGCACTGTGCCTGCTTTCCTGCATCTGTTAATGTAGTAAAGAATGTCCACATGAAGGACACCATAAATAGCTAGGTGCATCACCACCCGACTGTGCTCTTGTGCTTGAACATTTTTTTCTCAAGCCCTCAGATCCAGCACCAGCGTCACAGCCACTTACTCCTTAGCTGCTCAGACCAGAAGGCCTCCTTTTTAAACTCCTATTCATTATCCCCACCCAGGGCCGTTTGAATGAATTTGGGGGCCCCAAGCAAAATGGACATGGAGCCCTCCCCCCTTGATGTTCACGCGCGTCACGCTCTAGTGCCGGCGTCAGGACGTAGTATCGCTGGCCCTTGAATGCTGGGAGCGCGACGTGAGCGAATGTCGATATGAGGCCCTCACATTAGGTGAAGCACAGTTCCCCCACGTTAGGTGCGGCACAATTCCCCCCACATTAGGTGCGGCACAGTTCCCCCCACGTTAGGTGCGGCACAGTTCCCCCCACATTAGGTGCAGCAGAGTTCCCCCCACATTAGGTGCAGCAGAGTTCTCCCCACATTAGGTGCAGTATAGTTCCCCCACATTAGGTGCAATATAGTTCCCCCACATTAGGTGCAGAATAGTACCCCCACATTAGGTGAAGTATAGTTCCCCCCACATTAGGTGCAGTATAGTTCCCCACATTAGGTGCAGTACAGTTCCCCACATTAGGTGCAGTTTAGTTCCCCCACATTAGGTGCAGTAGTTCCCCCACATTAGGTGCAGTATAGTTCTCCCACATTAGGTGCAGTATAGTTTCCCCACATTAGGTGCAGTATAGTTCCCCCACATTATGTGCAGTATAGCTCCCCAAATTAGGTGCAGTATAGTTCCCTCACATTAGGCAGTATAGTTCCCCCACATTAGGCTGTAGTTCCCCCACATTAGGTGCAGTATAGTCCCCCAACATTAGGTGCATTATAGTTTCCCACATTAGGTGCAGTATAGTTCCCCAACATTAGGTGCAGTATATTTCCCCACATTAGGTGCAGTACAGTTCTCCACATTAGGTGCAGTATAGTTCTCCCCCATTAGGTGCAGTATAGTTCCCCACATTAGGTGCAGTATAGTTCTCCCCCATTAGGTGCAGTATAGTTCTCCACATTAGGTTGGCAGTATAGTTTACCCCACATTAGGTGCAGTATAGTTCCCCACATTAGGTGCAGTATAGTCCCCCCACATTGGGTGCAGTATAGTTCTCCCTACATTAGGCTATAGTTCCCCCACATTAGGTGCAGTTTAGTCCCGCCACATTAGGGGCAGTATAGTTCCCCCACATTAGGTGCAGTATAGTCCCCCCACATTAGGTGTAGTATGTTCCCCCACAGACATACAGCCTCCAGCCATACAGTGTATGGCTGGAGGCTGTATGCCTGTTTACTGCCCTACTTCAGTGCTCCGACCACTGCTCCTCTGGTCCGGCCACCATAGCAGTAGGTCCCGGGACTGGAGGAGCGGTGGTTGGAGCACTGAAACTGATGTGCTGCTGGTCACTTACCATGCTGGCCAGCGCATGTCCTGTTCGCTGCTCCGCTCCTCCACGTTGTTTCCAATGGGTGCACGTGCGGGACTGGGCAATTGCCCCGTTTCTCCCCCCCTGGATCCGCCACTGCATGCATTATATACACACACAATACACTGTACACATTACATACTGTACATGCATGCTTCATACACACACAACATACTGTACACATTACATACTGTACATGCATACTTCATACACACAACATACTGTACACATTACATACTGTACATTCATGCTTCATACACACACATACTGTACACATTACATACTGTACATGCATGCTTCATACACACACAACACACTGTACACATTACATACTGTACATGCATCATACACACATACTGTACATGCATGCTTCATACACACACAGATACTGTACACATTACATACTGTACATGCTTCATACACACACACATACTGTACACATTACATACTGTACATGCATCATACACACACATACTGTACACATTACATACTGTACATGCATCATATACACACATACTGTACACATTACATACTATACATGCATCATACACACAACACACATACTCCACACATTACATACTGTACATGCATCATACACACAACACACATACTGTACACATTACATACTGTACATGCTTCATACACACAACATACTGTACACATTACATACTATACATGCATCATACACACATACTGTACACATTACATACTGTACATGCATCATACACACACAACACACTGTACACATTACAAACTGTCCATGCATTATATACACACATACTGTACACATTAGATACTGTACATGCATGCTTCATACACACACATACTGTACAGATTACATACTGTACATGCATCATACACACACACATAATGTACACATTACATACTGTACATGCATGCTTCATACACACACAGATACTGTACACATTACATACTGTATATGCATGCTTCATACACACATATACTGTACACATTACATACTGTACATGCATGCTTCATACACACATACTGTACACATTACATACTGTACATGCATTATATACACTCACACCACACTGTACACATTACATACTGTACATGCATCATACACACACACACACACTGTACACATTACATACTGTACATGCATCATACACACACATACTGTACACATTACATACTGTACATGCACCATACACACACTGTACACATTACATACTGTACATGCATTATATACACACAACACACTGTACACATTACATACTATACCTGCTTCGTACACACACATACTGTACACATTTCATACAGTACACATTACATACTCTACATGCATCACACACACACAGATAGAATAGATCAGTGTTTCCCAACCAGGATGCCTATAGAGGTTGCAAAACTACAACTCCCAGCATGCCCAGACAGCCTTTGGCTGTCCGGGCATGCTGGGTGATGGATGCGAGGGACCCTGGTTGGGAAACACTGGTATAGATATACACATGCACTTTACATATAGTCATCCACAGTAGTAACACACACAGGCACAGTACATAGACATACACATATGTACACACCTATATATCCACACGCACACACACACGCTTATACACATATATATATATACATGCAGGGACACAGGCCCCATGTTGAACAGCCTCTGCGGTCTCCTCTCCTCACAGCTCTCTCCTCCTCCTGCTCAGACGGCTGAAGGCTGAGAGAAGAGTCCGGGCTGGGGGAAGATACCAAGTGCAGCGGGGGTGGGGGGAGCGTGATTGTGCTGAGGTGAGAAGAACTCCAAAGCTGCAAAAAAAAATGTCAGACATTCAGGGGCCCTCTTGTTTGACTGGGTGCCTGGGGCCCGGAGCTCAAACTCCAAGAGCATGATTGTTAATCAGGCCCTGGTGATGGGGGGAAATTTCCCTGTCGCTACAGGACTGGCTGTGCTCGGGGCCCCCCAGCTAGGGGCCCCAAGCAATTGCTTGGTTTGCCTGTCCTGTAGCGACGGGCCTGTCCCCACCACTCCTCTTGGTAAGAACTTCTGATGTGTGATCTTGGCACATCCACTATGATGCCTTACAGTATCCCCATCACACCTACGACCACCAGTCCCACTAGTGCTATGTTTGGCCACTGCATTCTCCTCCACCACCATAGTAACACGCTCCAAAGACGGACCGTGACACAACTCCTCTTCGTGGCTCTTGCTATCCATCTGATCAAATCCATCAAATAACGTATTAACAGAGTTGATCCCTGTGAATTGCACCCCCTTGTAAGGCACTACTATGTCCCAAACAGACAGATGTAAAGGGTGTTTGCAGAGTAAAGCGCTATGCTGTATTTAGGGCACTTTGCATATGTATCGCTATCATACAAGTTTGCTGAAGCACAGCTTTGCTCAGTTTACTGCTTGCTGCATTTTTTCTTTTGTATGAGCCCCCAAAAAGGCTTGCTGAGCTTGGTGTCCCGCAAAGTAAAAGGACAGATAGGTAGCTAGCTAATTAAGGAGATATGTAGCCAGGCATGTTGGTAGCTAGCTAGGTAGTTCGGTAGCCAGTAATGTAGGAAGGTACCTAGGCTGGTATGTAGGTAGGTAGTTATCTGGGTAGTTAGGTAGCAAGGTGCTA
The DNA here is from genome assembly GCF_029499605.1 of Hyla sarda. Classification (NCBI taxonomy): domain Eukaryota; kingdom Metazoa; phylum Chordata; class Amphibia; order Anura; family Hylidae; genus Hyla; species Hyla sarda. The sequence continues at coordinate 61,226,473 of NC_079199.1, forward strand.
GGTATGTAGGTAGGTAGTTAGCTGGGAAATTAGGTAGCCAGTTATATCGGTAGCCAGGTATGTAGGTAGCTAAGCAGTTAGGGAGCTAGGTAGGTAGCCAGGAATGTAGCTGGCTAGCCAGGTAAAAAAAAAATAGGTAGCCAGTTTTGTTGGTTCATAGCTAGGTATGTGATAGGTAGGTAGCCATGTATGCAGTAGGTAGTTAGGTAGCCAGCTAGATAGGTCATTTGTTAGGTAAGTAGCCAGGCATGTAGGTAGGTAGCCATGTAGGCAATTAGGTAGCCAGATATGCAGGTAGGTAGCCAGGTAAGTAGATATGTATTTAGGTATGCAGGTTGGTAGACCCCCCCCCCCCCCCACCCTATTGTGCCAGGTTAAAAATAAAGTAAAAAACAGAACAGTATACTCCCCTTCTTTCCAATGCAGCAATCAGGAAACAGCAGGATCCCGTCCTTTCCCTTCAACAGTGCTGGGACCGATGAGTGATATCATTGTGCCTGCGCTGCGTGGGGGCAGTGTAAACTGCAGGCGTGTGGCTTAACACTGACAGGATGCTTTCACCTGTACATACAGGTGAAAGCGCCGTTCGCTAGCCAGGGGATCCGGGACAAGTATCCTGGCCAGACCCAGGGCTATGGAGGCCACACCTGGGGCTTCAGCCACTGCCTGTGACCCTACTGGAGTGTGTTTTGTTTAGTGTTGGCTTGAAGATGGTTTCACACAGACATAATTCAGGAGCATTTTTTAAATCTGTATTATGATTACGTGACCCGATCTGACAGCTGTCAGTTTAGGTTATCAGAAATACAGTCAGGCCATGTAGCCACAATACGGATGCAAAAATGTTGCCATATTGCACCTGTGTAAAACTGGTCCTTATTTAAAGTTTACAGAAGGCAGAATTTAGACATGCTTATTTTATTTATTTACTAGCTGAGTACCCGGCGAAGCTTTTGACTTCATATCCCATCCTCATATATTGTTGTCATATCCCACCTAACTATTCCGTCCTCCTATCCCGACCTCCTATCCCGACCTCCTATCCTGACCTCCTATTCCGTCCTCCTATCCCATCCTCCTATCCCGTCCTCCTATCCCGACCTCCTATCCCGACCTCCTATCCCGTCCTCCTATCTCGACCTCCTATCTCGTCCTCCTATCCTGTCCTATCCTGTCCTCCTATCTCGTCCTCCTATCTCGACCTCCTATCCCGACCTCCTATCCCGTCCTCCTATCTCGACCTCCTATCCTGATCTCCTATCCCGTCCTCCTTTCCCATCCTTCTATTTTGACCTCCTATCTCGACCTCCTATCTTGACCTCCTATCCTGTCCTCCTATCCCGTCCTCCTATCTTGACCTCCTATCCCATCCTCCTATCCCGTCCTCCTATCCTGTCCTCCTATCTTGACCTCCTATCCCGACCTCCTATCCCGACCTCCTATTCTGACCTCCTATCTCGACCTCCTATCCCGTCCTATCCTGTCCTCCTATCTCGACCTCCTATCCCGACCTCCTATCCCGTCCTCCTATCCCGTCCTCCTATCTCGACCTCCCATCCTGATCTCCTATCCCGTCCTCCTTTCCCGTCCTCCTATTTTGACCTCTTATCTTGACCTCCTATCTTGACCTCCTATGCTGTCCTCCTATCCCGTCCTCCTATCTCGACCTCCTATCCCGTCCTCCTATCTCGACCTCCTATCCCGACCTCCTATCCCGTCCTCCTATTCTGACCTCCTATTCTGACCTCCTATCCCGTCCTCCTATCCCATCCTCCTATCCTGTCCTCCTATCCCGTCATCATATCTCGACCTCCTATCTCGACCTCCTATTCCTACCTCCTATCCTGTCCTCCTATCCTTATCTCGACCTCCTATCTCAACCTCCTATCCCGACCTCCTATCCCGTCCTCCTATCCAGACCTCCTATCCCGACCTCCTATCCCGTCCTCCTATCTCGACCTCCTATCACGTCCTATCCTGTCCTCCTATCTCGTCCTCCTATCTCGACCTCCTATCCCGACCTCCTATCCCGTCCTCCTATCCCGTCCTCCTATCTCGACCTCCCATCCTGATCTCCTATCCCGTCCTCCTATTTGGACCTCCTATCTTGACCTCCTATCTTGACCTCCTATCCCGTCCTCCTATCCCGTCCTCCTATCCCGTCCTCCTATCTACACCTCCTATCCCGTCCTCCTATCCCGTCCTCCTATCTACACCTCCTATCCCGACCTCCTATCCCGACCTCCTATTCTGACCTCCTATTCTGACCTCCTATCCCGTCCTCCTATCCCGTCCTCCTATCCTGTCCTCCTATCCCGTCATCCTATCTCGACCTCCTATCTCGACCTCCTATCCCTACCTCCTATCCCGTCCTCCTATCCTTATCTCGACCTCCTATCTCAACCTCCTATCCCAATCTCCTATCCCGTCCTCCTATCCAGTCCATCTATCCCAACCTCATATCTTGACCTTCTATCCCGACCTCCTATCCCAACCTCCTTTCCCGACCTCCTATCCCATCCTCCTAGTGCGACCTCCTATCACGACCTCCTATCCTGACCTCCTATCCCGACCTCCTATCCCGTCCTCTTATCCCGTCCTCCTATCCTGTCCTCCTATCCCGACCTCCTATCTTGACCTCCTATCCCGACCCGTAATATGTGTACCAGGTATTGAAATATCTCCAGATGTACGGAAGTTATGTAGGAACATACATTTCCCATTGATTTGCATGGGACTTTAACCCCTTAAGACCAGGCCATTTTACACCTTAGGACCAGAGCGTTTTTTGCACATCTGACCACTGTCACTTTAAACATTAATAACTCTGGAATGCTTTTAGATATCATTCTGATTCCGAGAAAGTTTTTTTGTGACATATTCTACTTTAACATAGTGGTAAAATTTTATGATAACTTGCATCCTTTCTTGGTGAAAAATCCCCAAATTTGATGAAAAATTTGAAAATTTTGCATTTTTCTAACTTTGAAGCTCTCTGCTTGTAAGGAAAATGGATATTCCAAATTAAAAAAATTTTTGATTCACATATACAATATGTCTACTTTAAGTTTGCATCATAAAATTGACGTGTTTTTACTTTTGGAAGACACCAGAGAGTAGAGATGAGCGAACTTACAGTAAATTTGATTCGTCACGAACTTCTCGGCTCGGCAGTTGATGACTTTTCCTGCATAAATTAGTTCAGCTTTCAGGTGCTCCCGTGGGCTGGAAAAGGTGGAAACAGTCCTAGGAGACTCTTTCCTAGGACTGTATCCACCTTTTCCAGCCCACCGGAGTACTGGAGAGCTTCAAAGTTCAGCAGCAGTTTTCCAATTTTTCACAAAATTTTCAAACTCACTATTTTTCAGGGACCAGTTCAGGTTTGAAGTGGATTTGAAGGGTCTTCATATTAGAAATACCCCACAAATGACCACATTATAAAAACTGCACCCCCCCCCCAAAGTATTCAAAATGACATTCAGTCAGCGTTTTAACCCTTTAGGTGTTTCATAGGAATAGCAGCAAAGTGAAAGAGAAAATCTTCACAATCTTCACAATCTTCATTTTTTACACTCGCATGTTCTTGTAGACCCAATTTTTGAATTTTTATAAGGGGTAAAAGGAGAAAATTTATAATTATATTTGTAGCCCAATTTCTCTCAAGTAAGCACATACCTCATATGTCTATGTAAATTGTTCGGTGGGCGCAGTAGAGGGCTCAGAAGCGAAGGAGCGACAAGGGGATTTTGGAGAGTAAGTTTTTCTGAAATGGTTTTTGGGGGGCATGTTGCATTTAGGAAGCCCCTATGGTGCCAGAACAGCAAAAAAAAACAACACATGCCATACCATTTTGGAAACCAGACCCCTTGAGGAACGTAACAAGGAATTATGTGAGCCTTAATACCCCACAGGGGTTTCACGACTTTTGCATATGTAAAAAAAAAACTAAAAACTAAAATGTGTGTTTCCCCCCAAATTTCACATTTTTGCAAGGGTTAATAGCAGAAAAGACCCCCCAAAATTTGTAACCCCATCTCTTCTGAGTATGGAGGTACCCCATAAGTTGACCTGAAGTGCACTACGGGTGAACTACAATGCTCAGAAGAGAAGGAGTCATATTTGGCTTTTTGAGAGCAAATTTTGCTCGGGGGGCATGTCGCATTTAGGAAGCCCCTATGGTGCCAGAACAGCAAAAAGAACCACATGGCATACCATTTTGGAAACTAGACCCCTTGAGGAACGTAACAAGGAATAAAGCGAGCCTTAATACCCCACAGGAGTTTCACGACTTTTGCATATGTAAAAAAAAATATATAAAATGTGGGTTTCCCCCCAAATTTCACATTTTTGCAAGGGTTAATAGCAGAAAAGACCCCCCAAAATGTGTAACCCCATCTCTTGTGAGTATGGAAATACCCCTGTGTGGACATCAAGTGCTCTGCTGGCGCACTACAATGCTCAGAAGAGAAGGAGCGCCATTGAGCTTTTGGGGAAAAAATTGTTTGGTATGGAAGTCAGGGGCCATGTGCGTTTACAAAGCACCCCGTGGTGCCAGAACAGTGGAACCCCCCACATGTGACCCTATTTTGGAAACTACACCCCTCACCAAATTTAATAAGGGGTGCAGTGAGTATTTACACCCCACTGGCGTTTCACAGATCTTTGGAACAGTGGGCTGTGCAAATGAAAAATACAATTTTTCATTTTCACGGACCACTGTTCCAAAAATCTGTCAGACACCTGTGGGGCGTAAATGCTCACTGTACACCTTATTACATTATGTGAGGGGTGTAGTTTCCAAAATGGGGTCACATGTGGGTATTTATTTTTTTGCGTTTATGTCAGAACCGCTGTAAAATCAGCCACCCCTGTGCAAATCACCAATTTAGACCTCAAATGTACATGGTGCGCTCTCAATCCTGAGCCTTGTTGTGTGCCCGCAGAGCATTTTACGCCCACATATGGGGTATTTCTGTACTCAGGAGAAATTGCGTTACAAATTTTGGGGGTCTTTTTTTCCTTTTAACGCTTCTGAAAATAAAAAGTAAAGAGGAACACCAGCATGTTATTGTAACATTTTTTATTTTTTTTACACTAACAAGCTGGTGTAGCCCCAACTTTTCCTTTTCATAAGGGTTAAAAGGAGAAAAAGCCCACCAAAATTTGTAGTGCAATTTCTCCCGAGTACGGAGATACCCCATATGTGGCCCTAAACTGTTTCCTTGAAATACGACAGGGCTCCGAAGTGAGAGAGCGCCATGCACATTTGAGGACTAAATTAGGGATCGCACAGGGTGGACATAGGGGTATTCTACGCCAGTGATTCCCAAAGAGGGTGCCTCCAGCTGTTGCTAAATTCCCAGCATGCCTGGACAGTCAGTGGCTGTCCGGAAATGCTGGGAGATGTTGTTTTGCAACAGCTGGAGGCTCCGTTTTGGAAACACTGCCATACAATACATTTTTCATTTTTATTGGGGGGGACAGTGTACAGGGTTGTATATGTAGTGTTTTCCCCTTTATTATGTGTTAGTGTAGTGTAGTGTTTTTAGGGTACATTCGCACTGGCGTGTTACGTTGAGTTTCTCGCTAGAAGTTTGAGCTGCAGCAAAAAATTTGCCACAGCCCAAACTTGAAGCAGGAAACTTACTGTAAGCCTGCCAGTGTGAATGTACCCTGTACATTCACATGGGGGGACAAACCTCCAGCTGGTTCAGAACTACAACTCCCAGCATGTACTGACAGACCGTGCATGCTGGGAGTTGTACTTTTGCAACAGCTGGAGACACACTGGTTGGAAAACCTTCAGTTAGGTTCTGTTACCTAACTCAGTATTTTCTAACCAGTGTGCCTCCAGTTGTTGCAAAACTACAACTCCCAGCATGTACTGATCGCCGAAGGGCATGCTGGGAGATGTAGTTATGCAATAGCTGGAGGTACGCAACTACAACTCCCAGCATGCCGAGACAGCTGATTGCTGTTTGGACATGCTGGGATTTGCAGTTTTGCAACATCTGGAGGGCTACAGTTTTAGAGAACTCTGCAAAGTGATCTCCAAACTGTGGTCCTCCAGCTGTTGCAAAATTACAATTCCCAGCATGCCCTGACAGCAAACAGTTGTTTGAGCATGCTAGGAGTTGTAGTTTTGCAAGATCTGGAGGGCTACAGTTTAGGGACCACTATATCGTGGTCTCAAACTGTAGCCCTCCAGCTGTTGCAAAACTACATATTCCAACATGCCCAAACAGCTGTCTGGGCATGCTGGGAGTTGTAGTTTTGCAACATCTGGAGGGCTACAGTTAGAGACCACTGTATAATGGTCTCACACTGTACCCTCCAGATGTTGCTAGGCAACTCACCGGCTTCCGTCGGATCCAGCCGCACGTCATCGCCGCCCGCCGATCTCCGTCGCCCGCAGCCTCCGTCGCCTGCCCGGATCGGTAAGTGGATCTTCGGCGCCGGTCCCCGTCGTTTCCCCGTCCTGCCCCGCCTATTGTGGGAGGGCAGGACGGGGAAAACGAAAGTAAACCCCCCTGCCCCCGCTCTGCTTTTGGTGGTCGCGTCTAGACCACCAATAGTAGGGATAGGAGGGGTGGCAACCCTGCCACCTCACTCCTATCGCTTCAGGGGGGATCCTGGGTGTCTTAGATCCCCCTCACTATAGACCCCTAATGACCCGGAATCGCGCAAATCGCAAGTGTGAATTCACTTGCAATTTGCCGCGATCGGCGACATGGGGGGGTCTGATTACCCCCCTGGGCATTTGCACGGGATACCTGCTGAATGATTTCAGCAGGCATCCCGTTCCGATCCCTGCACGGCGCAAGGCGGGGACTAGAACTGCCCATGACGTAAATGTACGTCCCTGGTCCTTAAGACCCAGGGTGTCGGGATGTACCGTTACGTCATGGGTCCTGTAGGGGTTAAACAAAAGCCCTAACCCTCACAAATGGGGGTAGTTAAGGGTTAAATTAACTATCCTATATTTTAAGTGGACATATAAGTAACATGTGACCAAGTATTATGGAAATATCTCCAGCCGTTTGGAAGTTATGCAGTAACATATATTTCCCATTGACTTGTATGGGACTTTAAACATAAACCCCGCCCCTGGCAAATCGGATGGGTAAGGGTTAAATCACCTATCCTATGTTTGTTGTTGACATATAAGTAACATGTGTGCCAAGTTTCATGTTAATATCTTTAGCCGTTTGGACGTGATGCTGGAACATACACACATAAATAACACACACATACACACACACGTTGAGTTTATATATATAGATTTGTTCAATTATTTGTGTATTACATAAAACTGTTCTGTGTGAACAAGGCCCTTAGAGTAAAACAACCTGACCAGGATGACTACTATAAACTAGTGTAAGGTGCAAATATTCGCAATGCGAATATTTATCGTGAATATCGCATATTCGCGAATTGCGATATTGTGAATATAGCGCTAAATATTCGCAATTACGAATATTCGCTTTTTTTTTCACAGTACACATCACAGTGATCATCCCTCCCTGCTTCCAGCATGTGTTGTAAACAAGGCTCCAATACTAGTTACTGTGTCAGACTGGCTGGCGCCCGAAAATTCGCATTGCGAATATTCTCATATGCGAATATTTGCACATATTGATCCCTCCCTTCTTTTATCACGTGATATTGCGCATGCACATTTTATGGCGCATAGTAAAAAAAAGGCCATGAATATTGCATATATGCGGTATATGGCGAATATATGACGAATATTCATCCAAATATTCGCGAAATATCGCTAATTCGAATATGGCCTATGCTGCTCAACACTATTAACAACGTCTGGCCACTTTACACAATGTAGTTTTGTTGCAACTTTTTGGACCCTGATCTATACAGAGCTTCCCATAATACACACTGAGACACCATGACAAATACATTCTAATGTGTTTCATATTGCATTATCATTGTCAGAATGCCAATTACTTATTCCAGTAATGTTTTCCTAATAAATCACTCAATCATTCAAGAATTTCTTTTGACTGTGTCCAATGTTACATCTATGGATCTTTTTGGATTCCTTTGCTATCACGTAACAATAAGTAAGACTAGACTATATGTAGGGTTACAGAACACCGCGGCCACAAAGATTTTATCTCTTATTACACGACTGATTGATTTTTGTCCTAAGCTCAGCAGTCTCTATCTATATACCCTCTGGTCCTAGAAGGCTGTCATAGATCTCATTAAGAAAGGAGCTAGCCATGGCCAGAGCTTTGCATTCAGATGTGACCTGCATTCAGAGTATTGATTATATGTATGCTAACCCAATGGGAAAGCAGTAATACAAAATATTACAGCATATCGCAGTGCATCACCGCTCTGCAGAGTGGAATGTAAAGATTTTACAGGTAGATCTTACAGTATGTTTGCAACTTGCAAACATATTTTTATTTCCAAGTCTCTGCAATACTGTAATGGTTTTAATAGCAGTATTATGTTGTATTTGTGTCTGTGGTGTAGCGGGAATCACACAGGGACCAGAAATTATTACAGCATCAGGATGATGTTAAATAGATTAAATAATTTGTAATCTCAGGAATGAATTAAATAGATCTGCCAGGTTAGCAGTGGATTTCATAGTATTTAGCACCAGAATAAATGGAAATACTAATTTGCAGACATTCCCTGTCTCTATCTCTGATCACCCTGAGCACAAAACTTACATACGCACATATAAATGTATAGTAGAGTAAGCTGATACCTTGCTTATATATAGGCAGCCTGGGATATATGATCAGTGTGGTGATGTCTGGGAGTGTGTGCTGCTGGCAGTGAAGGGGTTGACAGTCTGCAGTGCAGTAGAGTTAGTACACGGTAGCTCTGCTGCTCCCTATATGGCTGTGGATTAGCTGTATGCTAATATTGCTAGGAGAAGAGCTGCACAGCACGCTGAGCCTTCAGTGGAGGAAAGCATAGTCTTAGCAGAGCTGACTCCTCAAGAGCCATGGCTGAAGGGGGCGAAGTGGAGGATGAGATACAATTCCTCCGCACTGTGAGTATGCTTTCCATTGCACGCTTTAGGCTTTTGCAGACAGCAGCCATTGCACTGGTGGATAGCTGTGTGTATTTCCATCACATGAGTGTAAACCCTATATCTATCCCACTGACCTGACACACAGTATGCACTACAAGTCTGAACTGACCTAAGAGCCCAGCAGCAGCACATCTTTGGCTGGGAATTGGAAGCCCTGGCAGACAGATGTTTGTAGCAGTGTGTTTATGAATAGTTGTGATTTGGTATCTTTATTGCTTCCCATATATATATATATATATATTATATATAGTATATATATATATAGTGTTTTCATTTTTGCTGTTCTATATGAGCCCTGGGCAACCCCCAAACTTTGTCCTATATGTGGGCCACTAGTATCCCTGTGGCTAGCTGGGAAGGTTGCTTTTTTATTATTATATTTTGCTGTACTGCAGTTGCATTTGTAGCAGGTGCTGCTCTACCGGTCTTACATAGTTTGGAAGCAGATGAGGGAACCCTGTCTAATAATATCTAATATCCACACGGCACAGGGCGCATGACCTTTCCTCAAGACTCCGGAATCTTTTTTTTTTTTTCTTGCTTGGAAAGAAATGTGAATTAGAGGTTAGAGCCGAGGAGATTCATTCGTTATCATCAGGATAACTGATATTCAGACTCCATTTCTGCAGAGCAGAGAGGAGATGTGTTTGTCTGCGGCTCTGCAGAGAGCTGAAGCACACACATCATGGCACTGGATGGCATTGTTATAGATAATTAACCCCTGACACACCAGCGGATACCAGTCCTGCATTGTACGGTGTGCAAATGGCTCGTAAACGTACACAAAGTGTGAAAGTCTATGTAATCTCCATTGGATAGGCAGATATGTGCAATCTATTGTTTGGAAGCTGCCATTTCATGCTGGGGAGAGGCTGACTGTAGTCTTCACTGGTGGTATTGAAGACAGGAAATCCAGAAATGTCTTTTTTTCTATGATGAGTGCTTTATCTCCCATCCCAATTTCAGCATATTGTATACAAGGATCATAACAGCGTCTCATATATGCTTTACCTTTATAAGCTGCGTCCTTGGGATATACCGTCACTTTAAATTTCACTTTCATATACAGTGGTCCCTCAACATACGATGGTAATCCGTTCCAAATGGACCATCGTTTGTTGAAACCATCGTATGTTGAGGGATCTGTGCAATGTAAAGTATAGGACAGTGGTCTACAACCTGCGGACCTCCAGATGTTGCAAAACTACAACACCCAGCATGCCCGGACAGCCAACCACTGGTATTACTGGTTATACTCACGTGTCCCCGCCACTCCGTACCGTCACCGCCCGTCACCACTTCTCTGGATGTCACCTTCCATCGCTGTCGCCACGTCACCGGGGTGTCCCCGACGCTCCGGCAAGGCCTCTGCTTATCCAGCATCCTCGCGCTCCGTTGCCACCATCATGTCGCTACGCACGCCACTCCTATTGCATGATGGGACGGCGTGTGCTGCGACGTGATGACGACGCTGGAGATCGCCGACGATGCAGGGGATCCCGAAGAGGACACGCCGGAGCCCCGAGGACAGGTAAGTGATCGTCAGCGGACCACACCGGGCACCGTAAACGGCTATCCGGCGGCAGCTGAAGCAGGCTGCGCTGCCGGATAGCCGTTTATGCGATGGCCCGATAGCCGTTTATGAGAGGTCATCGTATTTTGAAATGCTCGTATGTCGGGGCCATCATAGGTCGGGGGGTCACTGTACAACCATAATGAGATGATTTGTCCCTTTAACAAAGTGTGTACAGTATAAATTGAATTGCAGTTTTTTTTTTTTTTTTTTTGCAGCTGCGCACATGGGTCTGCATTCTGAATGTTACCATATATCTTAGCAAGCTGTGTTCATTCTAAAACCACAAATCCCTTCTAACCTGATCAATAAGCTTTGGGGTTTAACTGCGATACAAGAGGATCTTTGTTTAACATCCTGATAAATACTTGTCGTTATTTGCCTACAACTTTTTATTTTTTTATTTATTCAGCATATTACCTATTATTAATAATGTATCAAATCAATCATTTCATGATTCAGTCCATGAAAAGATTTTTAGGTTGCAACTGCGTCACAGCCATAATGTGTGAACACACCTAAAGGGTGTCCCTGAGTTACATTTTGAGAACCACTTAAAAATAACGTTTGGAAACACATGCCTTTCACCTCATAATGCTGCAGTTTTGCAATGCAGTTATAAGCTGCACCATGCATAATTGCAAAATCTTACAGTAAAAACAAATATTGCAACAGTATTCATTTGATGTGGTTCTCAACCCTACCTCAACAAAATAATGAAAATATATCCTAGGGATCATAAGCATTGCAAAACACTGTGTTATTTGTAAAAAATGGCGCCACTATGTCGTCATTTTGAAGTAATCACTGCAATAAACCACAAGCATTGCTGCACTCACACATTGGCGTTTTGCAGCAATGTTATCAAAAACAAATGTATGAATTCCCAGTCACATTGTAATAAATAACGCTTCTGTTTTGATCAAGATTTAGAGGATCAGTCATTCGCTTTTTTCCTTCATTATTATCGATGAGAAATCTACATGATTAGGGTATGTGCTGTTGTCTGCCTATCATTTTCAGTATAGTATTAAGACTAGAAATAGTTTTCTAGAACTGTTTGCTCTCTAGAACTCCTACTATTATATATATATATATATATATATATATATATATATATATATATATTATATATATATATATATATAGATATATATTTGGGATTCCACTACCATGTGTTCCGAAGAATCTGTGGGCCTCTGTACAGTGCCAAGTTTATCTTGTGTAATGTGCCATATGTTTATTGATGTGTGAGCAGGAGATAGGACTAGCTATTGACAGTGGTGAGCCAACCATGTATCACACCCTACTACTCCTTAGGTACTGCTGTGAAAGAGGACCTGGACACTGAATTGTTTCTGCGGCTTTTCTTGGTGATTTTTGGGGGAGGTTTATCAAAACCTGTGCAGTGTAAAAGTTAGGCAGCTGCCGATAGCAACTACCGTATATACTCATGTATAAGCCGACCCGAATTTAAGCCGAGGCCCCTAATTTCACCCCAACAACCCAGGAAAAGTTATTGACTCGACTATAAGCCTAGGGTGGGAAATACATCATCCCCCCCATGTCATCATCCAGACCTCCGTCATCATCCAGACCCCCTGTCATCATCCCCCCCCCCCTTCATCATCACCGCCTGTCAATCCCTTCATCAGTGGTCTTCAACCTGCTGACCTCCAGATGTTGCAAAACTACAACTCCCAGCATGCCCGGACAGCCATCCGATGTCCGGGCATGCTGGGAGTTTTAGTTTTTAAACCCCTGGAGGTCCGCAAGTTGAAGACCACTGCGGCCTTCGTCATCATCCAGACCCCTCCCCCCTTTTGTTTTCTACTCCCCTCCCCTCCCCTCGGTGGCCAGGAATGGTGATCTGGTCTGGGCCATCTATGCTGCAGGGGAGGGTTCCTGGCTGTCCATTTTCACCGGGGGGGGCCCTCTTCTCCACGCTCTGGGCCTGCCCCAGACTAGTGACGTTGCAATGACAACGACGCACAGGGCCCCTCGGTGAAAATGGACAGCCCGGAACGACTAACCCTTCCCACCGGACGGTCCCTGCAGCATAGATGGCCCGGACCAGCTCACCCTTCCTTGCCACTGAGTTCAGGTGAGTAGAAAACAAAAGGGGGGGTCTGGATGATGACGAAGGCCACAGTGGTCTTCAACCTGCTGACCTCCAGAGGTTTCAAAACTACAACTCCCAGCATGCCAATGCGTCCGGGCATCCTGGGAGTTGTAGTTTTGCAACATCTGGATGTCCGCAGGTTGAAGACCACTGAGAAGGGATTGACAGGTGGAGAGTTCACTCCCTTTATCTTTGTACTCTGAGACAGTACTTCATGGGAGGCCCACAAAGGGGCCTTGCACTATAGCGTATGGATAGTGTATATGGAGGAGAGTGATCAAAACCTGTGCAAAGGAAAAGCTGCTGAGTTGCCCATAGCAACCAATCAGATTTCTTCTATTATTTTGCAGAGGCCTTGTTAAAGATGAAAGAAGCGAGCTGATTGGTTGCAATGGATAACTGGGCAACTTTCCTCTGGACTGATTTTGATAAATCTCCCCCTATGTGTATAGCTGCTATTCTAGGAAACACTGGTGAAATCTTTGGCTGTTCACCAGTCAATCACTAAATAGGCTGGAATTTACTAGGGGCATTTGGAAACATCTTACTCCTAAGCTTGGCAATACAATAGATAGGTGCTTCTCAATTAGTTCAATTACAGGCAGGGGCGCAACTAAAGAATTTGGCACCCGGGGCGGACCCTTTGTTTGGCACGCACCCCCCCCCCCCCCACCACCACCACCACCATGGACAGACTCTGTGTTTTCCCCCAACCCAAGAAAGAACCCCTGTGATTATGTGTACAACCACTTTAAGGGTACGTTCACACGTGCAGTGCAGATTTTTTTAGCGGGTTTTCCGCTGCATATTTGAAAGTGGGCGGGCTCTTCTTAGCTGTCCACAGCAGATTTTCTGCCGCGGAATTTACGCTGCGGAAAATCCGCCACAGTCCCTACTACTTCAATGGGGCTTGCGGCGGATTTTCCACAGTGTACATTCCGCCTCAGAAAATCGGTTGCGGACAGCTGAGAAGGGCCCACCCACTTTCAATTACGCAGCGGAAAACCCGCTAAAAAAATCAGCTCGTGTGAACGTACCCTTAGGTTATGTTTCAGGTGCGGCCCTTGAATGTCTCTTAATTTACTGATCCATTTTGAAGCTGTTCACATGGCCACTACCAGAAATGAACCCTTTGAATGAAAACTACATTTACTACTTTGGTCCATTTTTTTTCTTGGTTAATGGATCAAAATGACATTGTAAATGGAAAAGGCTGCATTCAAGCTGTGCCACTTCTAGGTGAGGCCTGCTGAGCCTTCACTTCAGTGATCATTAAGTCTTCTTTATCTGCAATAGTTCACTCAACTGTGCTGCTTTCACTTGTGACAAAGCACCTTTGTATGGGATAGAAGCTGAAGCAGTCATAGGGATTACAAGTCATGATCCTTCCTGTGCCAGATTTCAGAATGGGACAGGGGAAGAGAGGGCTTAAAGGGGTACTCCGGTGCTTACACATCTTATCCCCTATCCAAAGGATAGGGGATAAGATGCCTGATCACGGGAGTCCCGCCACTGGGGACCCCCGGGATCTTGCACGCGGCACCCCGTTTGTAATCAGTCCCCAAAGCGTGTTCGCTCCTGGTCTGATCACCCGCGACCACACGGCCGGCGGCGTGTGACGTCACGCCTCCGCCCCCGTGTGACGTCACGCTCCGCCCCTCAATGCAAGCCTACGGGAGGGGGCGTGACAGCTATCACGCCCCCTCCCGTAGGCTTGCATTGAGGGGCGGAGTGTGACGTCACACAGGGGGGGAGGCGGGACGTCACACGCCGCCGGCCATGTGGTCGCCGGTAATCAGACCCGGAGCGAACACGCTTCGGGGACTGATTACAAACGGGGTGCCGCTTGCAAGATCCTGGGGGTCCCCAGTGGCGGGACTCCCGTGATCAGGCATCTTATCCCCTATCCTTTGGATAGGGGATAAGATGTGTAAGCACCGGAGTACCCCTTTAATGTTTAGCCCAATGTATATTGTTATCTTTGTAACATTAAAGTAAGCAATAAAGATAAAGCTAGTTGTTAAGCTTGCCATACTTATTAGATAGCTGTTGGCTTAATGATTGTTGGGCCAATTGCTACGTCACCTGAACCCACACACCTGCACAATGGCCGAGCATGCATGTCTTTAATGGAAGGAGGAGGTAATTCACAGCCAGATACCTCTCTTGTTGGCTTATTTCCCCTGAGAACACATGATTTAGGCATGGTGACATTCAACTGCCTCAGCTATCTCTCCCTCAAGATAATCTACGAGTAGAGAGTCAGAAGGCCTTCATACACATTAGGCTGACCAATCCCACCAAAAATTGTCTGGTTCTGCTAACAGTAATTTTTATGACCAGCTTTTGATTTAGGTCAAACATGTCTTATAGATCAGTGTTGTGTGGATCAATAGTAGGGCACACATGGCCTCCTGTGGACCCAAACTTTACCTTTGTTTGCTTCTGAAGTAAAGAGGAGGGAGACAATCGTGGCCACATGCTTCTTTCTTTGCTCATTCTGGTGATTGGTCAGGGTATGAACACTTAGACCCTGACATTAAGACATGTCAAAAGTTTTTGTAATGAAAGGTACACTTTAAATGCTGGATTCACAAGTACCTACTTTTAATATAATGTCATAATATTATAGAAACTACTGTCTGATGGGTCAAAATACATGGAACCATTGCATTACAAATGAGTTCCTATGTTGTAAAGAAATGGAGTCTTTAAAGGGTCGTATCAAGCCCATAGGATGTAGCAAGGAAAGGAAACATTGAAAAAACTTAATGGAGCATTCTGCTGTTACCATGTATAAAACAAATGTGCTTAACAAAGCAGGGACCAGTGCTAGCAACTGGTGACCATCATCCTTTGTGTCTCAATTATGGCAGTATGTATTAACACAAGGCCCCAACCCATTCCTGTCATTGTATTGTTTCATATGATTCAGTGAGTCCTAAATCTAAGTCATAAAGAGGCAAAGTACAGCATAATCCCATAGATTTATGTAGGCACCATATTCGGGATCCATACAACTCAGATCTGTCATACAGCTGTGTGCTTGTTCTATAATGTGGTGAAAGTTGACACAATGGTCAGCACAGAAATAGAAGTGACGTTTGAAGCCAATGGCTGACTGATAGGTTCCCTGAGATTATATGTATATAAATATAGTCGTCTTTTTCCTTTCATGGGCATTAAGGTGTTTTCTGAGACTAAAAGAAAAACTAGACATTCACTTTATCACAGATTAAGAGACTGTGGGGAGATCTATTATGACAGGACATTGATACAGTGTATTCATGTGGCCCATCTTACAGATAAGAAACTTCCTGTCGGTGACTGTACGTGCCGATTCTATTACTCTGTAAGGAAATTTTGTGAGCAAATGAGATGACGCAATAAATTTAAGCATGTGCCATGACTAATGAAAATGTGTTACTAATTTTAGGTATAAACCAGCCATATATACAATATTTAGATACACATTGTGTATATGTGTGTATGTATATATATTTCATATTATTTGTGTTAAAGTATAACATATTGACTCCTTACTACAAAGACAGACTAATAATTGTTTTTCAGTAATAGTATAAAACAGCAGTTTCACCATCCATGTAAAGTTGCTTTTTTACTTCCATGTTTACCATATTGCACCAAATGCCCCAGAATCCCGTACGATGACGTACGATACATGTAGAACATGACGTACCATACATGTAGAACAGTGGTGATCTTCAGACTCTCTTGAATATACTGATTTTGCTTGCAAAGATAAAGCAGGTGGGTGAAGTGTGTGGGTGGGGGGGGGCTATTTGGAAAAAAATATGTTGCAGATTCAGCAGCATCATGACAGAAACATGTGTGCCTTGTAAAATAGACTATGGATACATGACCTCTACTCTGTTTATGACAGCGTTAGATATACTACCATGACCTGAGTGTATACTTATAAACATCAAAGATCTTTCTGCTTGCAAGCACTAGCATATGGTAGCAAGACTGTAGGATTGTTAGGGAACAAGTACACCATGAAACAAATAGGTTAATTTAACTATCTAAGTATGAAGTTCTTAAAAATAATTATGAAACTTACTGATATAACATCAGTGTTTGAATTATTATACCCATAACTTCCATATATTATAAAAAGGCATGCTACTCCCTTAAAGCAGATCTCCTGACAGGCTCTAAATATAAAGCAATCATAACACTGATTTTTAATACATTGAAATCCACCTTTTGAAAAAACTCTCTCTCTCTATCTCTCTCTATCTCTCTCTCTCTCTCTCTCTCTATCTCTCTCTCTCTCTCTCTCTCTCTCTCTCTCTCTCTCTCTCTCTCTCTCTCTATATCTCTCTCTATCTCTCTCTCTCTCTATATCTCTCTCTATCTCTCTATCTCTCTCTATATCTCTCTCTATCTCTCTCTCTATATATCTCTCTCTCTCTATCTCTCTCTCTCTCTCTCTCTCTCTCTCTCTCTCTCTCTCTCTCTCTCTCTATCTATATCTATCTATATATATATATCTCTCTATATATATCATATATATATATATATATATATATATATATATCAACTGTCTCCAGAAAGTTAAAGAGATTTGTAAATTACTTCTATTAAAAAATCGTAATCCTTCCAATAATTATCAGTTACTGAAGTTGAGTTGTTCTTTTCTGTCTGGCAACAGTGCTCTCTGGGAACTGCACAAAGTAGAAGAGATTTACTTCTACTCTGGACATTTCCCGAGACAGGTGTCATCAGAGAGCACTTTGACAGAAAAGAACAACTCAACTCATAAGCTCATAAGTACTGAAAGAATTAAGATTTTTTTTTTTTATAGAAATAATTTACAAATCTGTTTAACTTTCTGGAGCCAGTTGATATACAAAAAAAAAGGTTTATCCTGGATAACCCCTTTGAGCTGATGTTCTAGGCATTCTTCTGGTCCCCCACTCATACGGCTACTGTTTCGAAGATGGACTTGTCTCGGCAGAGCTGGCACAGTGTGGTATTTTGCCTCAGTCAGTGATTGACTAAGCAGGCTGTCACTGCCGAGATGAGTCTGTCTCAGAAGTAGAAAGCAGAGTGATGAGTGGGTGACCAGATGAGTTCATACCAAGAGCTTGTTGGGAGCAAAGGCTGGCCAGTTTGGACTGGTACCATGGAAAGCTACTGCACCACAAATGGCTATAATGAAAAGGTGTCAAAACACACGGGGCATTGCAGGTTATACCATTCAAGTCTATGGGATTTTTTGATTATGCGTTATCACCCGTTATAGCCCGTTATGAATAACGGATGTTATTTGTGAAGGGAGAAAAACATTACATGCACAAATTTTTCTCCCATCACAAATAACGCCTGTTATTCATAACAGGCTACAACGGGTGATAACGGATAATCAAAAAATCATATAGACATAAATGGGATTTTTTTTAACTGCCATTATTAAGGGTTTTCTTAATAGGAAATTGTAACGGGTCTATAAAATAGAGCAACATATAGTGTGAAAGGAGCCTAAGACTGTTCATTCCTGGCACAACTTCCTGCTGACGGTTAGGACAGATGGTTAGGCCAGGCAGAAGCTTCTGCATTAAGTGTTGGAAAATCAGAGACATTCTTAAAAAATAGGGTCTCTTTTTTATTCTCATTAAAATTCCATCACCATAAACAAAGCTGAGGTGTTTCAGATGCCCGATTCTCCCCTGGACGCACATTGGGAGGATGGCGTCCTCTGTATAATCAGGCATTATTAGGCCCCTGGCGATGTAACACATTAAACAGGAGTTGTTTTATCTGCTTCTGAAGTTTTGGGAGGTTTGTGAATGTATTTTCCCATGAATATTACGTATATCCTACTATTACATCACAGCCAAGATTAAGTACTATGTGTCCAAAATGTGCCGGCTCTGTTTATGGTGATAGAATTTTAATGAAACAATGAAAACTGAAGTTCTCTCTATTAGACATGACATTAGTTTTATTTGTATGGTTTGGGTTTACCCTTAAGTCTGAAGGAATCTTTTTGTGGTTCAGATATAATGAAGTAGTTTATGTATGAGTTATAATGCTCTGACCTCCTCGTGTATTTTACATTTTTTTTTCATTGGCTGACAGAGGATGATGCACAAGCAGCCTCCACCACCTACACACTGCAAGCAGTGTAGATGGCATTTATGGAGAGGGAAAGAATAACTGACTTATAAATGGTCATCTTGTTCACTCACACTAAACCCAATACACTGAGTTATAGTGTGGGTGAACAGGAGACTGATAGGAGGTCTCTGACTAAGATATGTACATGCAGCCTGGAGTGGTGTCCTCTGAATGTTCACTTCTTTCTTCGGTGAATTGTGCACTGAAGGCGGGCCAGCTGGGTGAATTTGAATATTCATGATCGCTGGTCACATGAGTGCTTAGTATTCACAAGCGCTCATGTGACCAACACCCATGACTATTCAATTTAACCTGGCTGGCCCGCCTCCGGTGCGCAATTCACCGAAGAAAGAAGCGGACCTTCAGACGGTTTTCCTTTTAATAGCAACAGCAGAAGATGGAGAAGACCCCTTCCCTGTGAATTTGAAAGTTATTTGTCAGTGAGCAAAGCACATGGAAAACATGCCCCTGTGCAGCTTAAACACTGCATAAGTGGAATATCCAGCCCGTGGGCTGTATAGCTGTAGGCCAGTCAATGTACCTATTGCCAAAAGTACCTACAGTGAGAACATAAGCTTCAGAACTGGAGCAATTGGAAAAAGGTGATCTTGCCTCATAAATCACATTTATTATACATAATTGATACATATGGGTTTGTATGCATCACTTATCTAGGAAAAATATGACACCAGGATATTCTATGGGAAGACAGAAGGCTGGGTGAAGTTCTGCTGGACATTGCGTCCATGCTTTTATGTGGAGGGTAATCCTAAGGGTGCGTTCACACTACGGAATCTCCACTCGCTGAATTCCGCGAGCGGACATTCCGCCTAGCGGCCGCCGCCAGAGGTACTTCGGAGCTAGGGCCGCGGGGCACTGAGCCGTCACCATTGACGGCTATGCAGTGCTCGCGGAATCCGCACAAAGAATTAACATGTTCTTTGTTTGCGCGGAACAATTTCAGCGGCGGAATTCCCATTCACACTAATGTTAAGTTCACACCGCGGAGTTCCGCTCGTGGAATTCAGCAAGAATTCCGTAGTGTTTCAGACCAAGTCCACTTTTTCATGGCAAAAAAATTCCCTAATCATAGCGGACCCTTTTAGCAGGATAATATGTCCAGCCACACTACAGAAATTGCTCAGAAATGGTTTAAGAAACATGACTTTGCCTCAAAATTTCATGATCTCTATACAAACATCTTTTGAAAGTGTTGTAAGAACAAATCTGGTCCGTGAAGGCCACAGTTCAAAAGTTACAGGCTCTTCTACTAATGCTAGTGCTGGTGCCAGATATCAAAGGACACCTTCAGAGATTGTTTAAGGTCCATTTGTTGGTGGGTTGGATTTGTTTTAACAACAAGGAGGAGGACCTAGACAATATTAGGCAAGTGGTTTTATCGCTATGATTTGTTGCTGTGTACTCTGCTGTGTATCTCTTGATCTTATAAAATCATAAAGGGGTTTTCCAGTGAAAATATGATTGATGGCTTATTCTTAGAAAAGCCATTTATCGCTGAACAGTGAGATGATGGCACCCAGCACCCCACCGACAGGGCCAGACTGGGTGTGAAAACCCCAGGAAAAAAATGACATACTAGCCCTATAGTTTTGCATCATTATACCACCAATTCGTCATTTTTTGTTGTTCATAAAAGGTAAAATATAGTTCCCCTACATTAGGTGCAGTATAGTCCCCCACATTAGGTGCAGTATAGTCCCCCACATTAGGTGTAGTATAGTCCCCTACATTAGGTGCAGTATAGTTCCCCACATTAGGTGCAGTATAGTTCCCCCACATTAGGTGCTGTATAGTCCCCCACATTAGGTGCAGTATAGTCCCCCACATTAGGTGTAGTATAGTCCCCTACATTAGGTGCAGTATAGTTCCCCACATTAGGTGCAGTATGGTTCCCCCACATTAGGTGCAGTATAGTCCCCCACATTAGGTGCAGTATAGTTTCCCCACATTAGGTGCAGTATAGTTTCCCCACATTAGGTGCAGTATAGTTTCCCCACATTAGGTGCAGTATAGTTTCCCCACATTAGGTGCAGTATAGTTCCCCCACATTAGGTGCAGTATAGTTCCCCACATTAGGTGCAGTATAGTTCCCCCACATTAGGTGCAGTATAGTTCCCCCACATTAGGTGCAGTATAGTTCCCCACATTAGGTGCAGTATAGTTCCCCACATTAGGTGCAGTATAGTTCCCCACATTAGGTGCAGTATAGTTCCCTCACATTAGGTGCAGTATAGTCCCCCACATTAGGTTGGCAGTATAGTTCCCCCACATTAGGTTGGCAGTATGGTTACCCCACATTAGATGAAGTATAGTTCCCCCACATTAGGTGCAGTACAGTTCCCCCACATTAGGTGCAGTACAGTTCCCCCACATTAGGTGCAGTACAGTTCCCACATTAGGTGCAGTATAGTTCCCCCACATTAGGTGCAGTATAATTCCCCCACATTTGGTGCAGTATAGTTCCCCCACATTTGGTGCAGTATAGTTCCCCCACATTAGGTGCAGTACAGTTCCCCCACAGACATACAGGCTTCAGCCATATACAGTGTATGGCTGGAGGCTGTATGCCTGTTTGCTGCCCCACTTCAGTATTCTGACCACCGCTCCGGGGTCATGATCTCCTATGGCCTATGGGTAGATCTTGACCCCGGAGCGGTGGTCGGAATACTGAAGATGATGTGCCGCTGGTCAATTACTATGCGCGCGTGTCCTCCTCACTGCTCCTCTCGGTTCTGTTACTATGGGCACAGGCACGGGACGTCAGTGACGTCCCTGCGTGCGCTACCTGTCGGCAGCCCCTGCGTTTTTAAAGTTAACGCGGAGCCGGCGGCCGCAGAGAGGTAACCGGGGCATCCTTGTGTCCCGAAAAGATTTTTCAGGACATCCCTGTGTCACATCTCAAAGCGGCCCTAGGTCCGGCGGCCCACAGGGAAATTTCCCCGTATCCCGATAGGCCAGTCCGGGCCTGCCCACCAATCAGCTGCTTGATGCCCATACTACTTGGTGAATGGAGCCGGAAGCAGGTGGCTAAGTTCATTGTGTAATGGTGGTGATGTTTTACTGCAGCCTAACTTGCATTCAAGTAAATAGGAGCTGAGCTACAGTAACAAGGCCAAGCCGCTGCACAGTGAGAAGAGCCAACTACTTCAGGCCCATGAGGGAAGGTTCTCAATCAGATTTGCCTGGATAATCTGTTTAACATGTCATGTGGGACTGGGTATATTAAACATTGACATAATTTCGTTTAGTAATGACCACTTACATTCAGTCTAAGATTTTCTTGCAAAGATATGTAACCCGAGAGGAGAAAAACTCTGTATATATAAAATAGAAAGCATTGTTTGAGGTGAAGATGTGTTATATGCATATATATATATATATATATATATATATATATATATATATATATACACACACCCAGGTGTTTTATGGGGCCCATAGACACCTCTGCCATATGGGACTGCCATATTTGGAGTCGAGAAGGAATTTTTACCTCTAGTATGAGGGTTTTTTGCCTTCCTCTGGATCAACTCAGTAGGGGCTCATTAGGGTTATAGGTTGAACTTGATGGACTCTGGTCTTTTTTCAACCTTATGAACTATGTTACTATGAGGATGACACCAGCATTAGGAATAGCTCATAATAACTGAGAGTCTCGGAGGTTGTATGGTATATAAAACTCCAATAATATAAGTATGTGCATAAGGCCTTAGTCTATAATGCAGATTTCTTGTATTGTTTCAGTGTCAATAGTCTTTACTTTAAAAATAATTATATACAAACAATAGAACACAGTGAGGGAAATATGTCAATAAGCCAGAAACCCTAATTGTCTGTTTCTCTCACAGCAACCAATCACAGCTCAACTTTGATATCTTAACAAGCTCTTGTAAAGTGAAAGTTGAGCTGTGGTTGGTTGTTATGGGAAAAAAACAGACAATTAGGGTTTCAGGCTGATTGATGTATATGGGCAATATATATACAACTGATTGTCATTGATAGACATGTCAAGCTGCATTTTCAGTCAGTCTCTAGATCAATAAAGATCATATCATGTAAATGGTGTTACATGCAATAATAATAATAATAATAATGCAACATTATCTGTCAGTATTTCAGTAATAAAATCTGTAGAGGATTAATTTAGCAAATATTTTCAAATTGAAACCCCTTGAGGACTTTTGCACTTTCATTTTTTCCTGGGAAAACATGTAACAACAAATCATGTCACTGCATAACATGACATTTGAGAGACTTACAGGTCCCTGAGACAACCTCTCACAGGCCAGCTATATATTAGAATCCTGTCTATACAATAAAGCAGTATACACAACATTCTGGAAACAACAGAGGGAGACCCTACAGGGGAGCCCAAAGGTCACTGAGGGTCTCAACCTGACAGGGCCTAAGTATAGTGCAGAACCATGTCCTGTACTGGGACATTACATTTTTTAAAACTTTTATTTACACCATCTTATAGTTCCCACAGGGGACTGTTCAATGCTACAGGGGACTATTAAATGCAATCTTCAGATTGCATACACTGTTCAATGCTATGCAATAGTATAGCATTGATCAGTGTTATTGGTGCTCCATTGTGCCAGCCTGCCATGGCTGACTGGAGCTTCGGATTACCGATCGGATGGTAAGGAGGCAGGTACGAGTCCTCCCACCATTCTCTCTGATCAGGACACTGCTGAGCAGCCAGGAAGTGTGTTTTTTAAATGTTTTAGATGGTTAATGTCAGGCATAACTGCGATTGGTGATGTCTGGCATAAGCCTCTTTTTTTATCCTGGCAGATAGCCACCGGGACCACTCCGCTATGACCCACGCTCAGCTCCTGAGTGCGCGTCATAGAAGGGGAGCAGGACAAGGGCGTAGAGTTACGCTCTTTGTCCTTAAGAGGTTAATACATGTTTCACCAGCAGCATCGTAGCTAAATGGCCTAAACTGCTTGCTACATGCAGTGTCTCTATTTTTAAGGTCATATTCATACCACAACATTTCTGATTGAAAATTCTTCATGGAAATTCCATTGCAGCAGAATGCCATTGTTTCAATGTCAGCATAATTCGCTTGGAAATGCATTGCCATCTGAAGAAGGCGCATTTGTGAACTGACCTAGCACACAGGCATGTCCTGCCAGCGCCCGCTATTTGTGGAATGTCCACCCATTTTTTCCGGGCGGACATTCCACAAATTTTCCACTGTGTGAACATGGCCTCAACCTGTATGCGATGTGTAAGTAAACTTCATGTTATAACACTGTATGTGAACATGGTCACACTGTTCCTGAGTGATGTACTTCGAAATGTGATAAATACAATATACTGTATATGATAAACCAGGAGCCCAGGTAACACTTATTTCTATGATCCTTAAAATAAACCAGAGAAACCTTACCCCCAAAAAATATTTAGTTGTGAAGTCATTTCAGGTGATGTATTTTGTTCTGGAATTAGTTAAAGGTTTTATTTAACAAACTAATCCTGCAATGTAAAGCCTGAAAAGCATCGAGTAATGAAAGAGGCAATTAAAACTATATCTAGTCTACTACTTGTTAATGACACACTCCTTTTAGCACATGGAATTCTCAAAAGGCTTTATGTCATATTTAAATACATCTCAGCACGTCTGATGCAGATGTAGTTAATAACATTGTCTATCGTCCCTGCATGAGGAACAGAAGGCTGTATAAATCCCTTGGTTTTGAGTGTTATTCCTGGAAATCTGATATCTTTTCGTACTTTGTAAGCGCATCACAGTTCTGACATTGCCAAGGAACAACACTGAATTTGTTGTCTTAATGAAGAATGATGATGAGTTTGTAAGGTTGAAAAAAAAGACAAGAGTGCATCAAATTCAACCTAAAACCCTACTGTGTTAATCCAGAGGAAGACAAGTCACCCTCCCCCCCCCCCCATGAGGCTGATGCCAGTTGCTCCATAACAGAAGAAAAATTCCTTCCCGACTCCAATCATCAGAATAAATCCCTGGATCAATGTTCTGTCACCATAAATCTAGTATCCATAATCTGTAATATTATATTTTTGTTATCCAAAAAAACATCCAGGCCCCCTTAAACTTGCTTTATTGAGTCAGCCCTCACAACACCATACGGTAGAGAGTTCCATAATCTCACTGCTCTTACAGTAAAGAAACCCTGTCTGTGATGATGGTGAAACCATCTTTCCTCTAGATGTCATGGTTATCGGCCTGGGTATAAAAAGATCACTAGAAAGATGTCTGTACTGTCAATTCATATATTTGTACATTGTGATTAAATCGTCCTATGCACGTCTTGTATGATGATACTGAGCAGCTATCAGCAAATCCTGATGCAGCACAAGGAACATACACATATGTCCTGCTGCACTCCCGTAAATCAGCAGCCTGGAGCTACGTTGATGTACGGGGGTATAGCATCACAGGGGTCCCCAGCTATCCTTTGGATAGGGGATAAGATGTCTAGGGGCATGCCTAATTAAGCGGTCTTCTGCGAAACACGTTGCATTGTGGGTAATAAACTATTCCACCTTTGAATGAGATTCTTGCGCCTGCTTGATCCTGAGATTTCCCTGGAGGTGGTTGTTTGGTTGCCAAAACACAGAGAGGACATCTGCCCTGGGGACCTACTGTAAGATTACTCTTCTGCAAGGCTTCTAGGGCAATGGGGCTGGTGAAGCACAGGGACAATTCCCTGACACATTTCCACTGAGTTTCAAGAACCAAGTTGTGAGAAAGAGCTATTGTTTGAACCTGGAAACTGCTCTGCGAATTATCATTAGGATGCTCCTGTTATATTGATACTAAATTAATGTCTATACAGAGATGGTGCATTCACTGCTGGACTTGGACTTGCACATTGTACCAAATGGTGGTAGGTAGCCATCACTTGGACTTTTAAGGTGTGTTCTCTGCAGAACAAGCTCTAGGGGGTGAAACCGCATTTTGCTGCCACAGAATTTTGTGTGGAAAAGGGACCCAGAAAGGCACATAGTTTCCAACATTCACTTGCATAGGCACAGACAGACAGGATGAAGTCAACCTCCCCAACTTATCCACAACCAATGCTGCTTGTGAGTTGCTACCTGTCAATAAATCATATTGAAAGAGAATGTGCAATTATTACAGGCAGAACTTCTCCAATTGTGAATTCGATGTATGAATCCCAGACCTCTGTGGTACGCCTCAATGCCACAAGACTATATCTAAAGTAATAGGAAAGAGTTGGCACACCAGTGTTGTGTTTACATAGGGATTTCGTATTTATTGCCCGTGTCTCACGTCTAGGTGTCTTTCCTTTGGCTATAATGAACAGTCTATAATAAGACAGTCTTTAGACAAAATTCCTTCATCTGTGCTAGATGCAGGATGCAGGCATTTTTGCTCCCTTCATTTAAACTACACCAAGTATAGTTTGTCAGCCTACAGCATTTGGCCACTCAGATTTGATACCAAATCCATTTGCCTTAGACTGAGAAAGAGCACATAGCCTAAAGTGTTACTCTGTTAAAAATATGCCCCAAAAAGATGTAAGCTCTAAACATGGATAATAAATGCTAAATCAATGCAAACAAAACATTGGTGTTCCGACATTGCAATATTGGTTACAATCGGATGTGTCAGTATGGATGAGGCTTTTGTAATACTGGCCTAGACAGTTCCTTAATGAGAATAAGTGTATAAGTAAATGAGAATAAAGTATGGAAGAAAATAGGTAATTTGCTTTTTAAATAAAAAAAAAAGAAGCAGTGAATAAAAATGTAACTTTATTTTAGTATAAATGTACATAAGTAATCCATCGATTATTATTGGTGGAAGTATAACATGGTATACTCTAAGGCAGTGATCAAAATTCCAGGAACAAGTACTAAACTATATGATCATCTCTTCTAGTCTGTATGTATGTTGGCCACTGAATAAACTTCCTGATAAGCTATTGGTGCAGAGCATCACCCATTGCTGGCACAGAATGTGTCTACATACCTGGCATTTTGGATACCATTTCCAAAACTCATAGAGAGGGGAGATAGATTTTCATACTGAGAAAGGAGATCTCCAGATGAAATCAGACCTTTACTTGGATGTTCTCCCTGTATCACAGGGTACAAACACTTCTCAAGCAAAACTTTAAACGGACTATGAGCTGCTTCATTTAGTTTAGTATAGTTTTCTATTAGGTCATCTTGAAAGGCATCTGGTGGTTTCCTATATGACTGTTTTGTAGAATATTAATACCCTTTTTCCTGTGTATTATGAAATCATCCTTTTATACAATAATGGTGACAGATTATTGTTGTTACTTGGTAGTAAATGAGCAGTCACACCAACCACCTATTTATGTATCAAAAGAAGATTACAGTCTCTGTTACTACATACTACAGGGTCAAATGTTCTGATTTTCAGCAACATTGCCATCAAACTCTCATCTTCCAAAACGGATGTGTTTTAATGTGCTTTGCTGCTACTTTAAGTGCTATATTTTTACAATTAAGGATAATTTACATGGCCAAATCTGTATGTGTTTCCCCATATTTTTTCTTATTGCTGGTAATCAACCCAGTTAAATAAACAAACAAACAAAACAAAGCTATCTATCTATCTATCTATCTATTTACTGAGGCAAGAGTGAGAGATAGTATGATGACAGTTACCACTAACCACTATCTCAATGAAGTTTTCCTTATGAATGCCCCGGAATATAAACACCTCAAAAAATAAGATTTATAAATACCAACTTCTTCTTTTCTTGGTGATGCAGATCCAATACAAAGACACTTGAGATTATACAGACTTGAGACACAATACTTGGAACACAATAGGTAGAGATAGCTGGTAATAGGTCACTGTCACAGTCCTTAAGGACACTGGTTCTCCATCCCTAGTGGTATGTTCTAGGCTCAGAGGCATGCAGCAGTTCTGGCGAGTTCTAGACTGCACTTGCAGGATGAGACTTAACACTTAAGACCTGAGACTATGAATTGAGACTTGGCTTGAGACCAGACTTGACCTGAGACTATACCTAAGACTTGACTATAGGTACTCTGCTCTAACTGTAGTCCAAATCAAACAGGCTTCCTTCAAAGTTTGCTGAACAAATGGCAGCGGCATTGTAGTGGGATTCTATATTCTAAAAATACACAACTCTGCGGAAATTCTAAGCCCTTTTGACTTCAATGGGATTCCACCGGTAAATTGCACAAAATTAAAGACAGTAGATTTGTAGAATATGACATTTCCATGGCGGCATTGTCACTGCAGATATTTTGTTGTGTAAGGCTAGGTTTCCACTTGTTTTTTTTTTTTTTTGCAAAAACGCCAATAAAAACGCCCATTCTGCCTCATGCCGTTTTTTTGGGTGAAAAAATTCTGTGGCCAGATCTTAGCTGCAAGTCAATAGTTAACTGCAAAATGCCATATCCACTTGGCGTTTTTCAGTTTGGCATTTTTTTTTTAATCCTTTTGGCATTTTTGGGTTCCTTGGCAGTTTTTAAAAAATGACCTCTTGTTGAGACTTTGGCGTTTTTTCGGGAAAATCCTGGCGTTTTCCTCCCATAGAAGTCTATGGGAGTGAAAAAACAACAAGAAAAATGCCATGTGGGTTTTAACTTTGGCGTTTTTGCAGGCAGTTTTTCTTTTTTGGATCCCAAAAAAATGATGGAGATACCTTTTTTATTAAAATTTTGTAGAGTACCATAAAAAAAAAAAAAAAAAAAAATATATATATATATATATATATATATATATATATATATATGAAGAAGAAGAATGTCCAGCGCAACAAAGGCTCAAATGCAGGTAATCTTTATTTTGACACGGCAGTACAGGTAAAAGAACAGCAGTGACGCGTTTCGACCGCCTAAGCGATCTTAGTCATACTGGCATATATATATATATATATATATATATATATATATAGTAGTGCTAAAAAAAATTTTGTATTTAACGAAATTTATCTTTTTTATAACAACATTTTTATTAATTTTTAAACAGGGATCAATTTATGTGGGTGGGTAGGGCACTAAATATGTAGCGGACAATAATAAAAATGAAGTGTCTGTGGGTTTTTCACTTATTTTTAAACATTTTTTAGGTAGTACTACTACACTGTTCCATGATGGGAGTAGTGGCACCTGTACTAATTGACAGATCACCCTGGGTCAGTTGCGTTCCTTCTATATAATTTATAGATGTGGCCGGCCTCTCATCTATGGTCCCCTGCACTGCCGTATATATACTCATATTCATATTTCCCGCAGAGAGCTGTGATTGGCCAGAAGGTTCCAGCCAATCACAACTCTCCGTGGGAAATATGAATAGGTGTAAATATACGTCAGAGCGGCCGGCTGCATCTATACATTATACAGGACAATTGCATTGGCTGTCAGGAGTGACACTCGCTGCGATCTGTCTATTAATGCAGGTTCTACAACTCCCAGCATGGAGGAGAGTGTGCCCCATGTTGGGAGCAGTAGTACCTGCAGTAATGGACAGATCACAGCAAGTGTCACTCCTGACACCCACTGCGATCCTCCTGATGTGAATTTTGGGACTCAGCTGTGCTCACCGTTACAGAGCCTGGAGAACAGTTGATGCTTAGCAGTAGATATACTTCCTATATCTACTGCCCAGCAAGAACTTACAGTAAGCCTGCAATGTGTATACAGTATGCACAAGTTCAAGCCCGGCAAGGAAAGAGTTAACTTGCACTGCAGGACAGTGTAGGTTAACCCTTTGGGCGGTATACACTATATACAGCTATCTATGGATAGCTTTATATAGTGTATACAGAACACGAATTCTGCTAACTTCCCTCCAGTCCTGGCTGGGTCTGTGTAGCTCTGCTCCTAGTAATGACATCATTAGGGGGCGGGGCAAAAGACAGAAGCCAGGCTGGTAAGTGTGAGGCTCTGTTCACATTGTACCAGATAGGGAGACTCCAGCTGTTGCTAAACTACAACTCCCAGCATGTCCAGATAGCCCAAGGCTGTCCGGGCACTCTGGCAGTTGTAGTTTTGCAACAATTGGAGGCTCCCTGTTTGGGAAGACATTGCAATATGGGTGCTCTCCCCAGCGGACAGCGCCAAAAATGTACTAACCAATATTTTGTGTTTTTTCCCACTTCTCGTTTAAGATTCATGTATGCAGAGGATTATGGCGGATTTGGAGGACTACTGCGGATTATTTAACTGGATTTTTTTTTCTTTTTAATAAAATGGTTAACAAGGGCTGTGGGGGAGTATTTCTTAAAATAAAATAACTTTTCCAATGTGTCGTCTTTTTTTTAAAAATAGAATTCAGGCTTAGTAGTGGAAGCTGTCTAATAGATGGAATTCATTACTAAGCCGGGGCTTGGCGTTAGCCCCCAAAACAGATAACGCTAACACCCAATTATTATCTTGGTACCCACAGCCACAGGGGTGCCGGTAAGAGCCGGTACCAACGGGCCTGGATCACCAAAAATGGCGCTCCTTGGCCTAGGTGGTAACAGGCTGGCGTTATTTAGACTGGGGTGGACCTGTCACAATGGTCCTCGCCCACCTTGGTAATTTCAGGCTGTTGCTGTTTGGTTGGTATCTGGCTGAGAACAAAAACACGGGGAACCATATGCGTTTT
Organism: Hyla sarda; assembly: GCF_029499605.1. Lineage (NCBI taxonomy): Eukaryota > Metazoa > Chordata > Amphibia > Anura > Hylidae > Hyla > Hyla sarda. The sequence goes on from NC_079199.1 coordinate 61,257,032, forward strand.
TTTTTTTTATATTATAATGCATAGGGTTCCCTGTCTTTTTATTCTCTTTTTATAACCAAGCAGCAACAGCCTGACGTTACCAAGGTGGGCGGGGACCATTGTTACTGGCCCTGGCGGTGGGTACCGGGGTAATAATTTGGGGTTAGCGCTAGGTGTTTTGGGGGCTAACGCTAAGCCTGTCTATTAGACAACTTCCACTACTAAGCCTGAAAATTCAATTTAAAAAAAATAAAGACGACACATTGGAAAAATTATTTTAAAGAACACTCCACCACAGCCCTCATTAACCATTTTATTAAAATGAAAAAATATCCAGTTCATCTGCAGTAGTCCTCCGAATCCTCCGTAATCCTCTGCATGCACGGATCTAAAAAAGAAGAAAAAAGAAACACAAAAAATTAGTTAAGAAATTTTTGGCGCTCCCTGCTGGGGAGAGTCTTCCCAAACAGAGAGCCTGCAATTGTTGCAAAATTACAACTCCCGTCTCCTGTTTAGTATACACGGGTACACTATGCCGCCCTTTATGCTATACAGCCGAGGGAGGGGAGTAGTGATACTATACATCACTCATCTCCTTACACTCTGTGGACTGGGCACTCAGCATCCGACTCAGAGTGGTACCCTGAAGACAGTGAGAAAACTTCCACAGGGTAAAAATTTGTCTGTTTCCACACACAAGGAAAAACGCCAGTAAAACTGCCAAAACGCTGGAAAAAGCTGTGGCAGTTTTTTTCTGGTGTTTTTGCTGAAGTTTTTTTAGGTGTAAAATAAAGAACAAGTGGAAGCCTAGCCTAAGTGGGACAACGGAATCCCATTAAAGTCAATAGGCAGTAAATTTCTGTGGAATTTGGGCGGAATCCTTCTGCGGAATTCCACGCTGTCATTCCCCCGTGTGAACATGCTTAATGCTTTTTTGGATGTATGTGGAGTAATAGGAGAGCATGTCCCCTCTTCTGTTATGTTTGCAGTGTAGACCTAAAGCTTTACCCACCAGCTTACACATAAAGTTTGCAGAACAGAAATTTGGTGAAAAATGTTGTTTACAAGTTATAAAATCATATGAAATAGTGCTGCATACAGCACAACTTATCCCGAAAACTTACTTAAAATGGCCAGTACGGTTAAGTACAGTAGTACACAGCTGTCACGCCCCCTCCTATAGACATGAATGCTGCAGCACCGGCTCGGAGGTCGTGGGGGTCCCAGCAGCCAGACTCCCTGCGATTAGACATGTTATCCACTATCCATTGGATAGGGAATAATATGTCTAGGGGCAGAGTACCCCTTTAAAGCAAAAGCCTAGAATGAATCATAAATGGAGTACACATAGAAAAGAAAGCCAAATGCTTCTTTTTAAATCCATTCCTAGTTTTGGCTTAAAAAACATTTAAAAAAAACTAAATGTGGGAATGTAACATTAAACATTATACAGTTTCTCTTTCATACTGGCGCAATCCTACCTGACTTTCATTCAGCAGCGTGAATGTGTCATGGGATGAATTGCATCTACTTTTCGCTGCCAGCTGTTGCCTTTGGTGTGAGTCAGATAGAGCAGGCCCACATTTAATTTTCTTTTAATGTGGGTTCCCCTATGATTGATGTCAAGTAGCTATTATCTGCTTAATCAGCCTGGCAGGAGTGCTCGCTCATCACTTAGGCTAAGTTTCCACTTGTTTTTATTTTCTGGCAGTTTTTGGAATACCGCCACTGCAGTTTTTAAGCCAAAGTCAGAAGTAGGTCCATAAGGGAGGAAAAGTATAAGGCTAAGATTCTACTTTTTTTCAAACCAAAAAACGCAGGACAAGAAAACAACGCCTGAAAAAAACGGCAGTGCAATTTCCTGCATCTGACATTTTTTCAGGCGTTTTTTTCTGGTGTTTTTTCATTTGTGTGGAAATTTGTTGAGTACCAAAAAAAAAAAAAAAAAAAAAGGATGCAATAGTGATGGAAAATGTTTATTTAACAAAATGTATATATTTTATAACAACATTTTTATTTTTAATAAACTTTGTGTGTTTCACTTTTTTCTAATTTTTTTTACATTTTTTAGGTAGTACTACTACTCCCAGCATGGAACAGACTGTTCCATGATGGGAGTAGTAGTACCAGTACTAATAGACATATCGCCCCAGGTGTCAGTCGTTACACCCGATGCGATCGTCCATAATATAGCAGAGATGCGGATCGGCTCTATACAGCGCTCCCATCTCTGCTCTGTACTCTGGCCAGTGATGTGAATAGTACATGACTCATTCATATTTTCCGCCCAGAGTGGTGATTGGCCGGATGGTTGCAGCCAATCGCAGCTCTCTGAGGGAAATATGAATGAGTGATGTTCTATTCATATCACTGGCCGGAGTATAGTGAAGAGATGCGAGTGCAGGAGAAAGCCGCTCCATCTCTGCAATAGGTTGGATGGTCACAGCGGGTGTCAGGAGTGATACCCGCTGTGATCTGTCCTTAACTGCAGGTACTACTACTCCCATCATGGAGCACACTCTGCTCCATGCTGGGAGCTGTAGTACCTGCATTAATAGACAGATCTCAGTGAGTGTAATTTCTAACACCTGTTGCGATCTGTCTATTAATGCAGGTAGTACAGCTCCCAGCATGGAGCAGAGTAGTAGTACCTGTAGTTAAGGAAAGATCACAGTGGATGTCACTCCTGACACTCCCTGTGATCCTTCTGTATAATGTATAGATGTGACCAGGCGCTCTTCTATGGTCTCCTGCTCTGACATATATATACACATATTCATATTTCCCACAGAGTTGTGATTGCCTGGAACCATCTGGCCAATCACAGCTCCCTGCGGGAAATATGAATAGGTGTATATATACGGCAGTGCAGGGGACCATAGAAGAGCAGCTGGCCGCATCTATACATTATACAGGAGGATCGCAACGGGCGATCTGTCAATTAGTACAGGTACTACTCCTCCCATCATGGAACAGTGTGTTCCATGCTGGGAGTAGTAGTACCTTAAAAAATGTAAAAAATAAAGAAAAAAGTTAAAAACATATACACTACATTTTTATTATTGTCAGCTACATCACTTTTTTGGATCGCTAAAGTCCAAAAGAGAATAAAAACCGCCTGCAAAAACACCAAAGCTAAAACCCACATATCGTTTTTCTTGGCGTTTTTTCACTCCCATAAACTTCTATGGGAGAAAAATGCCACTATTTTGACTAAAAAATCGCCAATGGCTCAACATGCTGCGATTTTGGAAAACCGCCAAGGAGCTGAAAAACAACAAAAAAGAGTGAAAAACGCCAAAAGGATAAAAAAAAAAAGCCAAAGTGAAAAATGCCAAGTGATATAAGAATTTTGCGATTTCTCATTGACAGCTAACATCTGTCCACAGCGTTTTTTGGCCGAAAAAACGCCATGCGGAAGAATTGGTGTTTTTCTTGGCATTTAAAAAAAAAAAGAAACTTAGCCTAAGTCCTTCCTTTATGTGTCCTATTCCTTTTGAATACACTTCTGGCTTTGGCTCAAAATCTGCAGTGGCAGTTTTCCAAAAACTGCCGTGAAAACTTAGCCTAAATCTTGTTCCTGCGGAGCTCTGTTGCAGCACAACAGTCTGATTAGCAACATATTTATATTTGGCACAAAATTTAATTTAGGCAGAACAACAAAAATACAGCACCAGAGTTGAAAATGTAAATGTTTACAAGCTTGTATAAAGTATGTGGCTTTCTGCTATTACATGGTATATTCAAAGCATACTTATCATGTAACTAAAGGGATCTCAAGTTTAATCACCCATGATGCAATGCATTTCACAGTAAGACTGCTTCATCAGGCATCTATGCCTGATGAAGCAGTCTTACTGTGAAACGTGTTGCATCATGAGTGATTAAACTTGAGATCCCTTAAGTTTGCCTGCCCAGCGCCTCTCAATCCCGTCGCTACTTTGAAGGAAATGTTTGGCTTTTATGTTTGAGGTTGGACGTGGAGCAGCTACAGGCACTCATATTACTACTCTGTTCCATAGTTACACTTGGTGGAGTGTAAATCTATGTGGTAAGCACCACTTTTACTATACCAATCCTTGTCTTAAACTTAATCACAGTACGGAGCTCTGTCTGTGTCTTGTTTTAGTTATTTGTCCCTAGTGGTCCTGTCATTGTCCCTTCAGTGGCTATGGTCTGTAGTATTGACCACGTCAAGTGCATTTTGCAATATCTCTTTTTTGCAGTTGTCTAATTCTTCTTCTATTGTTGTCTTTCACTGTTCTTCCTAGTAATAAGGCATGTTAGCGATTCAAGCTTTACATTTGACACAGATATATGAAAAGTTTTTATCGATTGGGGTCCCAGTACTGACATCCCCACCAATCTCCAGACTTAGCTGGAAGAAGCGCACAGCTGTGGGCTTTGCTCCCTAGCTTGGTGCTCTATCCTTCTTATAATAAGAGCCAGGTATCATTATCACTCTATGTATGGACTTATAAACTTCCTATTCACACATTTTGATCAGTGCGGGTCTTAGCACTGATGCTCTGACCATTCAAAATTTTTTACATGTCTCCATTAGGCTAAGTTTCTTGTCCTGCGTTTTTTGGTTTAAAATAATCCAAGAAAAATCGCCTGAAAAAACGCCAGTGCAATTTCCTGCGTCTGGCGTTTCTTCTTGCGTTTGTTGGGTACCAAAAAAATAATAATAATACATTTTAAAAAAAGGATTCTGTAGTGAGGGAAAAAAATGTATTTAACAAACTTTATATTTTTTACAACAAAATTTTAATTACATTTTAATAAAGTGTGTGTGTGTGTTTCACTTTTTTTTCTCTCTTTTTTGACATCTTTTAGGTAGTACTACTTCTCCCAGCATGGTAGTAGTAATAGTACCTGAACTAATAGACATATCGCCCGATGCGATCTTCCATAATACAGCAGAGATGCGGTGCGGCTCTATACAGCGCTCACATTTCTGCTATATTATGGATGATTACAGTGGATGTCAGGAGTGACACTTGCTGTGATCTTACCTTAACTGCAGGTACTACTACTCCCATCATGGAGCATGCTGACACCTGGCTGTGATCCTCCTGTATAATGTATAGATGCGGGCAGCCGCTCTCTATGGTCCCTTGCACTGACGTATATATTCACCTATTCAATTTCCCACAGAGAGCTGTGATTGGCTGAAATATAAATAGGTGTATATATACGGCAGTGCAGGGGACCATAGAAGAGCGGCTGACGCATCTATACATTATACAGAAGTATCACAACGGAACCCAGGCGATCTGTCAGTTAGTACAGGTACTACTACTCCCATCATGGGACAGTGTGTGTTCCATGCTGGGAGAAGTAGTACCACCTAAAAAACAAAGAATAAAAAGTGAAAAACACACACACTACATTTTTATTATTGTCGGCTATATTTTTAGTGCCCCGCCCGCACACATAAATTGATCCCTGTTTCAAAATTTATAAAAATTTGGTTATAAAAAAGATACATTGCGTTAAATAAAATGTTTCCCATAACTACTGTATCTTTAAAAAAAAAAAAAAAAAAATTATTTAATGGTACCCTACAAAATTTTATTAAAAAAGGTATCTCCATCACTTTTTTGGATCTCTAAAGTCCAAAAGAGAATAAAAACTGCCTGAGAAAATGCCAAAGTTAAAACCCACATGGCGTTTTTCTTGGCCCTTTTTTTACTCCCATAGACTTCTATGGGAGAAAAACGCCATGATTTCAGGGAAAAAAACACCAGTGGCTCAACATGCTGCAATTTTGCAATACCACCAAGGAGCTAAAAAAAAATGCCAATAAAGAGTGAAAAAACGCCAAAGGGATAAAAAAAAAAAAATGCCAAACTGGAAAACGCCAAGTGGAAAAAGAATTTTGCGATTTCTCATTGATTTACAGCTAACATCTGTCCGCAGCATTTTTTGGCTGAAAAAACACCATGTGGCAAAATTGGCATTTTTCTTGGCGTTTCCCCCCCCCCCCCCAAAATAAAAAAATAAAGTAGAAGCTTAGCCTTATGCTTTAGCTTCAGTGAATGACAGATTGAATTATATATTTAATTTTGAGATCAATTTTTTTGATTGAATGACATATTCAATTTTAAGTTTTTTTTTTTTTTATATAGTTGTTTACCCTATTTTTTTTTTTTTTGCTACAGATGAAACACTGTCATTGATTGTCTTGATTTTGCTCTGACTCAAATGGATACCTCCCTACTAGCTCATTATTTTTTGTTATCCAATCTGGTCAATGTTTTACATTGCTGGTGGTCTAGAGCAGTGTTTCCCAACCAATGTGCCTCCAGCTGTTGCAAAACTACAACTTCCAGAATTCCACTGGGGAACACTGGTCTAGCGGTTATGTTTTAAGCTACCTGGGCATTCTTTCCTGATCTCTAATGCACCTTTTCAAATGGCTGCACAATTCAGTTACACCTTCTGGTTCCGATCATCAGTTTCATTTGAAACACAACTTCTGCTGTTCTTTCAATATTGTTTGAGTTTATTATACAGTATATAGTCATTTATAAGAGAAATAGCTGAATTTACATTTGCCATCTACTCATAATTGTTTAACTTCCTTTTTTATAGCGTCTTAGATTCGGAACACATCTTTTCAGTTTCTAGCTTAGATATTCTGAAAAAGTCAAAATCAGTTTTGTTAATCCTTGGAAATGGTGCAAAGCACAAGGGATTTGCAGGGATACAAAGGGAAGTCCACTTTCTTACACGTGTGGGTAATTTTTTCCATACAGCAACCCACATCCAAAAAAGAGCAAATGAGGGTGCTGGCATTCTTTATTTAGAAAAAACTCCTTGCAGTGAAGAGGGCATACTGTGAGTGATTGCTTGGTTTTGATGATGTCATGCCTGTCGGGGAGAACCCAACCCATCATATTGTGTTACAGTAATACAGTGCCAAGTCTCTTGGCCTTAAGGTCCAGTGGCTATTTTTAATATGTTTAAGTGGCTAACTGGACAAGAGAGGGGCTAATCTACTGTGTGCTCTCTGATAACCTAGTTTTTCTGAAACTGTGAATGACAGTTTTCAGAGTACTGAGCTGTTAAATTCCTCCTGCTTCAAGCATGCTTTTAGTGCCTGAACTATGCCACAGCAGAATACTTATAAGGGACATCTGCATTGATGTTAATGACATGAGAATCTCTTTGAGAATTACATGCTTTGTTGCCTTGAAATATGAGGTGCTATCTCTATAAAGGAGGTAGTAAGAGTAAGCATGGCAGAGAAACAGTTATTTCTGTACAGAGTCTATTTTACACAGGGCAAAATAAGATACAAACGAAACATATAGAAAATATTCTGTCTATCTATCTATATGTTACAGTGACACCTACTACAGATGTAGAAGAGCTGTATACCAATCAAGAGAATGCTGTCCGGTGAGGGCAATAGAGGAGGTGTGCCAGGTTGTGGGCCCTCAGCAACTTGGCTCCTCCTCAGGGACACTTGGCTAAGAAATTAAAAAGCCATTTTATAACTTCGACAATGATATCTACAGCTGATAAATCTTTTCAATTTGATATAAACATCCATCTAATGTTATTATACCAGGTGATATCTGTACAACTCCAAAACATACCGTCAATAAGGTCTGGTGGAGATAAATAAAATAGTCCCCAAATGTATCCTGGAAGGAAAACAATGCTCCCTAGTAGTTTCCAATTTTGAAGAATGCACAGCTATGTTGTATGAACTAATTGGCAACAATGATGATGATAATAATAATAATAATATATAAGGTACAGTATCTCACATAAGTAAATATTGTATTATATTTTCATGTGACAACACTGAAGAAATGAAAGAACTCTGCTACAATGTAAAGTAGTGAGTGCACAGCCTGTAAAACAGTGTGTAATGTTGGTGCCCCCTCTAAATAACTCAAAACAGCCATTATTGTCTAAACCTTGGCAACAAAATTGGAAATGTACAATTGGGGACCAAAGTGTCAATATTTTGTGTGGCCACCATTATTTAAGCCTCTTGGGCATGGAGTTCATAAGAGCTTCACAGGTTGCTACTGAAGTCCTCTTCCACTCCTCCATGATGAAACAATCGTGGAGCTGTTGGATGTTAGAGACCTTGCCCTCCTCCGCCTTCCGTTTGAGGATGCCCCACAGATGCTCAATAGGGCTTAGGTCTGGAAACATGTTTGGTCAGTCAATCACCCTAACCCTCAGTTTCTTTAGCAAGGCAGTGGTCATCTTGGTGGTTTGTTTGGGATCATTATCAAGTTGGAATATTGTTCTGCAACCCTGTCTCCGAAGGGAGGGGATCATGCTCTGCTACAGTATGTCATATTACATGCTGGCATTCATGATTTCTTCAATGAACTGTAGCTTCCCAGTACCAGCAGCACTCATGCAGGCCCAGACCATGACACTCTCACCACCATGTTTGACTGTAGAGAAGACACATATGTATTAGTCACCTGGTTGCCACCACACACACTTTACACCATCCAAACTAAATAGGTTTATCGTGGTCTCATTGGATCACAGGATATGGTTCCAGTAATCCATTTCCTTAGTCTGCTTGTCTTCAGCAAACTGTATGCAGGCTCTTGTGTTGCCAAAGTTTGTACTGTATCTTTTGAAAATAATAAAATTACTGCAATATCATTGGTGTACTTGCCATTGTTATAATACATTAATCTGTAGGCAATATACATTTATTTTGTGCTATGTTTAAAATATTAGTCTGGGTTATTATTTTTTTTTATGATTATAAAAATGTGTCATAATGGAGTTTATGCTTGCCCCCAGTTTTAATTCATCATATACGTAAAGGGGTACTCTGGGAAAAAAAAGACTTTTTTTCAAATCCACTTAAATAACTCAACTAAGTTCTGTCTTCAGTTAGTTTTAATACCACTTTAGGAGACAGATTTTTTTTCCTGCTTTTACTGTGGTGACGGATTCACTGCATTGAAGAATGCTGGGAGAGACAGGCCATGAGCTCAACTCGTCTTTAAGTTAAGTAAATGATGAGATAAATAGGAGCAAGGATAATCTCTACTCTCTATCAAAGGGGTTTACACTGGTATTATTTATACCAAGGACTCATACAGTACAGCTTCACAGTAAACATCAGTATAGTATAATAACAAGTACGCAGTGGCCCTTATTTACTAAGAGTGGAGTGTAGGTTTCTTTGTGGGTTCTAATTCCCTACAATTTATTTTCCACGGTATTTACTAAGGTTTTCCTACATTTTCCACTTTCCCTACACTTTGCTTTTTTTTACACATGCTCTGATCTGTCTGGTTTTCCTCAGCTTAAATCCACCAAATTTTTTGTGGAAACCTTAATAAATATGTTGGGTTTTTGTGAAAATGTCGGAAACATGCCCCTTTTCGGAGACCACCCCCCCCTTTTCCCGGCAGCCACGCCACTTTTTCGGGTTTTCTTAGCAAAATGGAGAGTTAGTCGGGGTTTATTCAATTCTAGCGCAAATTCAGACGCAAAATCTGGCACAGACAGAATTTTTGGCGCAATGCGACAGAATCTGGCGCACAACCCGACAAAACATGTCGGGTTTGCAATAGTAAATGAGGGCCAGTGTGTGATCTAAAATTTTGTTAAGCCTACTGTAGTATAATTTTTTTAAACATTTTTATTATTTAGTTAGTTAACATATAAATACAAATAGATTACTCCACCAAAAACATTACATTTCACAGTCACAATCCCCTAATCTCCCCCTCCCACCCCCACCCCTGTCAGAAGGAAGGAGAAAAAGAAAAGAGAGATAGAGAGAGGGAGAGAGAGAAAAAAAAACTTTTGCATAAATTTACAGTGGGGCAAAAAAGTATTTAGTCAGCCAAGTTAACTTCTCCCACTTAAAAAGATGAGAGAGGCCTGTAATTTTCATCATAGGTATACCTCAACTATGAGAGACAGAATGAGAAAAAAAATTCTTAAAATCACATTGTTTGCAAACTATGGTGGAAAATAAGTATTTGGTGAATAACAAAAGTTCATCTCAGTACTTTGTTATATACCCTTTGTTGGCAATGACAGAGGTCAAACGTTTTCTGTAAGTCTTCACAAGGTTTTCACACACTGTTGCTGGTATTTTGGCCCATTCTTCCATGCAGATCTCCTCTAGAGCACTAATGTATGGGGCTGCCGCTGGGCAACACAGAATTTCAACTCCCTCCAAAGGTTTTCTATGGGGTTGAGATCTGGAGACTGGCTAGGCCACTCCAGGATCTTTGAAATGCTTCTTACGAAGCCACTCCTTCATTGCTCGGGTGGTGTGTTTGGGATCCTTGTCATACTGAAAGACCCAGCCATGTTTCATCTTCAATGCCCTTGCTGATGGAAGGAGGTTTTCACTCAAAATCTCACGATACATGGCCCCATTCATTCTTTCCCTTAAACGGATAAGTAGTCCTGGTCCCTTTGCTGAAAAACAGCCCGAAAGCATGATGTTTCATCAGCCTGGTGAAGGTTTGCAATTTTGTTTCTGGTGTCCTTCGACAGCTCTTTGGTCGTGGCCATAGTGGAGTTTGGAGTGTGACTATTTGAAGTTGTGGACAGGTGTTTTTTATACTGATAACAAGTTCAAACATGTGCCATTAATACAGGTAACGAGTGGAGAATCTTATAAACGAAGTTACAGGTCTGTGAGAGCCAGAAATCTTGCTTGTTTGTAGGAGACCAAATACTTATTTACCGAGAAATTTACCAATTCATTCATTTATAATCCTACAATGTGATTTCCTGTATTCTTCCCCCCCCCCCCCCATTCTGTCTCTTAGTTGAGGTATACCTATGATGAAAATTACAGGCCTCTCTCATCTTTTTAAGTGGGAGAACTTGCACAATTGGTGGCTGACTAAATATTTGTTTGCCCCACTGTACATGCGCACTTCCCTTATCAGTGCAAAAACTGATACAAATTGGAAAATGTATATATTTTTTTTTTTATTGGATTGGATCTAAAAGACATGTTTACAGTCTAAGCTGATTTGTACTAACAATGCAGCTTCCTAAATTCACAGATAAGATTGAGCTTAACGATTATTTGTTGATGATTTGACCATTTACTATTTGCCAATTATTTTTCTTTGTGATATCAAATACATGTTTTATAGCAAACAAAACATTTATTGGGTAATGGGTAGTTGTGAACATTTTGTTGTGCTGGTGAAAGTCTGCATATCTGTCTGCAATGTTGTTAAATTACAGTTTATGTGATGTGGAAACACTATCTTGCCATCTACATTGAGTGTGTATATCAGGTCTTCAGTCCTCATGCCAAGCTTTTGCCAAGCCTTCATACAAGACTAAAAGTGTAATATATTTTAAATTTGTTACATTAATGTGAACAGTATTGAATGTGGAAATTGGGAAATAGGGAACTTTAAAATATAACTGTACTTCTAGAGGACTTTTCTGGTTAAGCAGTCATTTGTATGTACTTGAGGAGCGACACTATTTATAGCAATTATATAACTTGTATATGGCATTTTTTGATTAGTTTTGCCTTCCGAAGGCTCAATCACTAATTTTCTGTTTTTCTGGAGCTAGCAGGTGAAGACTAGCTTCTATGATTCCCCTTCTGAGGACAGCTGTACCCTGATACTCCATTCAGTAAGCTGATGTGTCTTGAGAGGGAGCGAATGATGAGTTTAGGGGGTCGGGGAGCAGGAAAAAAACCTGATAAGTGGAGAAAGTGGTATTTCCTATGTATTTCCTCTTGTAAAGATATATTACCATGTTTTAATTTAAGTATGGAAAAGCAACAGTGAAATTCTTTCCATATGGCATCTGATAAACCAAAAATTCTGATAATCCAGCTATTATCTAATGTGGAAATCCCAGCACAACAGCCTCCCATTGTTTTTAATGGGATTCTACAGCACCATTTACTCCACAAATTTTTGTAACAGATGGTTTGTCGCAGAAATTCCAGATCCCAGAAATGCTCATTCTTTTGTCGGAATAGGAAATGCATTGCCATCTATGAAGCAGTCCTTGCACTGGCTTGTTCTGCTGTCGCATGATACTCATGGAATCTCTGCCTGAAATATCTCCAGTTGAAGATTACGTAGTATGAATAAGCCCTTAGAAACTTTCTGCACCTTTTGTGAAATGGCACTGTAGTTAGATGCCCCAAGAGATTTTTGTAATTCATCATCTCTGGCACAATCTCTAACCTCTGAACAAAAATGTTTTTATGCTTCCATAAAACTTTTTTGACATGATGCAATAGCAGTACCTTCTCCATAATATGTTAGAGTACGGCGCCATGAGAATTCTCAAAATGACTAGCTTGCTTCACCTTCTCGCCTTCCTTCTGTGTTATTAAATAAACATGATAGAGCAAATTTTCCTGCTGAATGTTAAGAATCTTCCCTTTGGGTCTCTAATTTTGATTTGCTAATAATTCCGAGAACCATTCAAGGATATGTGACCGAAAACTGACGGAATGATATGATTGATATGAAGAAGAGCAATTATGAAGAGGAAATCTACTGGAGAGGTCCTTCATCTAGTCCCATGAGCATTATTATGTCATTTTATGATCAGCTGATGCATTGATTTAATAATTATATGGTCCTTTCCACCTGCTTTAATTATTTGACGTTGAATCTCCCATCTATCACAGTTAAAGCTGCTGCTGCTTTTCTTCATTTCACTGAATTAGCACTTTTTGTCCCTTGCACATTACTTAAATGGGCACTGTCATCAACTTTATTTTTTGATATGTTGTAGTACTTATGTACTACAACATATCTCTAATATACTTTTATTATTATTTTTTCATTAAAAAGGTTTAATTTACACTTAAAAACCGGCTACTGAAAAAGGACTGATTTTGGAGTGGCAATCAGTCCTTTTTCAGTTAGGCTGCACTCGCTCCCTGCCTGCCAATCAGACAGGTGAGAGCGAGCGCATTGCTCCCTGGCCACTGGCTGGGAGGCCACTCCTCCCGCACATCACCGCCACCGCCTCGTTGCCGCCGCTGTCCCTGCACGCCCGCTGCCGGACTCTGCAGTAACTGCAAGTGTAATGAGGGAACGGGGTATGCGGGGCGGGGAGGGGTGGGAGGGAACGGGCTAGTGCCATAGTCGCGTGGGGGGGGGGCGGGGTCTGGGGGGAAGGGAACGGGTTAGCAAAAAAAATATAGGATGGTGGGAGCTACCCTTTAACTAATAAGAAGCAGAAATTAGGTGCCATATTTTTATATTGAACTAAATAAAATAGGAAAAAAGATAATGGAGAAAAACAGCAAGAGAACTGGTGTCTTCATGCCGGAAGGTTTGTTTAAGAATAATTTTCTAGCAGTCCTATATAAAATCACTAAGATAAACCACATGCTGCTTTACTTTGTGTCCATAATAGTACTGACTATTCAGTCGGCTTTCTTCACTATATTTTATTATATAGAGAAAAATGTGACTAACTATGTAATGTTTTATTAAACTAAATCACAGATTTCCCATTCCCTCATCTCTGACACATACCAGAAACATCTTATTTTAATATAATAGTATAACAATTGCTGACATCGACTAGGAATTTTTCCTTACCCCTCCAAGTAAAATTATAAGTATTTGTCAATAGACAGGCTTTCTGCATTCTTAACCCTGATCAAAGCAAAGCTAACAACCCCCCCCCCCCCCCCTTCATCAGTAGGTCTTGGGCACCCATGACCTTGTCACTTTTTGTCTTTCTATTAAGCACTAATGGTATATATTTAAAGGGGTACTGCTCTGTTGACCCCCCCCCCCCCCCCCCCCGAAATCGATGTCCCTGCAAGGGCCCGGGCACAGGAATATGTAAAATTCATCAGTACAGATAACTTTCAGTGTCCTTTAACCTTTGCGGGGACATTGCTTAGGGGGAGGGGGGAGAGGGGGTAGGGCAGGAAGCAGAGCAGCGCCCGCAGGTCACATATGATTACTTCCCTAATGTGGGGACAGCGCGCTGCGGATGACAATTCATTGATCAGTTCCCCCCCGCTAACAATTCAATCACTGATGTGGGGACTGTGGGGTCAGAAGCTGACAGTGAGGGTGGGAGGAGTAAACTAATTAGCAGGGCGGGGAAAGGGAGTGCTAAAGAGGGAAAGAAAAAGCCGTCCACAAACGGCTGGGCGGCAACGCAAAATAAGTTGAGCAGGTCACTGAAAGAGGAAACAGGCTACAAGGCATGCTGGGAGCTGTAGTTTCTAAAACAAAGGCAAAACGGAAATAGATGCTACACTACATGGACACACTTGTGCAATGAAAGGAAAAGAAAGACAAATAAAGAGTAAGCACGAGACCAGAGATAACAAGAAAACTCACCTGCAAGGGTAAGTAGAAACTGAAAAAACACATTGGCCACCGGCGTACCCCTTTAACCCCTTAACGACACCGAACGTAAATGAACGTTCTGGTGAGCTGGTACTTAACGCACCAGGACATACATTTACATCCTATACATGACCGCGAGCATCGGAGCGATGCTCGGGTCATGGGCGGCAGGTCCTGGCTGCTGATGGCAGCAAGGAACCTGCCGGTAATGGCGGACATCTGCGATCGCGTATATGACTGCAATTAACCTCTGCAAAGCTACCTCTTGATAAAGCTACGTTGTAGTGAAGCATGTCGAGGGGGGCAGAACAGGGAGATTTTTAACAGCACAAGCGGAGGCCAGTTAATGAGAGAGCATGTTCCTGCAGGCATGCCTTCTTAGGTGCACTATACAAAAAAACAATAGAGGAGTATAACTCCCTGAAACCACATGCAGGCATGCCTTCTTAGGTGCACTATACAAAAAAACAATAGAGGAGTATAACTCCCTGAAACCACGGGTCTGTCACGATTCGGCTGCTGGATGTGGATCCTCTGTGTCAGCGAGGGATTGACGTGGACCGTGTCGGTGGACCGGTTCTAAGATGCTACTGGTATTCACCAGAGCCCGCCGCAAAGCGGGATGGTCTTGCTGCGGCGGTAGCAACCAGGTCGTATCCACTGGCAACGGCTCAACCTCGCTGACTGCTGAGAAGGCGTGGGACAGAAGGACTAGGCAGAGGCAAGGTCAGACGTAGCAGAAGGTCGGGGCAGGCGGCAAGGTTCGTAGTCAATGTGGATAGCAGAAGATCTGGAAACACAGGCTTTGGACAACACTAAACGCTTTCACTGGCACAAGGCAACAAGATCCGGCAAGGAAGTGAGGTATTATAGCCAGGGAGCAGGTGGAAGCTAATTAGGCTAATTGGGCTAATTGGGCCAGGCACCAATCATTGGTGCACTGGCCCTTTAAATCTTAGAGAGCTGGTGCGCGCGCGCCCTAAGGAGCGGAGCCGCGCTTGCCAGAACATGACAGCCGGGGGCCGGGACAGGTAAGTGACTTGGGATGCGATTCGCGAGCGGGCGCATCCCGCTATGCGAATCGCATCCCCGCCGGCAATGTCAGTGCAGCGCTCCCGGTCAGCGGGTCTGACCGGGGCGCTGCAGAGAGAGGAACGCCGCGAGCGCTCCAGGGCCCGAGCCTGGCCCGAGCTATGTGTAATTTTAAGAGAGTGTTTTTCCAATTTGATTTTGAGCACTTTTTATAATAAAGCTTGTGGGATCACAAAAATTATAATATATGGGAACATAGGGATTTTTTGGATTCCAAAACAGGAATCTATGGGAAAATATTGATTGACCCCTCCATATATTGGTCTATATTGGGATTTTGGAGCATTCATAACAGGTGCATTTTTATAGTGTGAAAGCACCCTTAGTTGCCTAATTATGGAAAAAACTATGCTTATTATAAGAAGTCTTTAAAGGCAAAGGATAGGGGATAAGATGTCTAAAAAGGATAGGGGATAAGATGTCAGATCACCGTGGTTCCGCTGCTGGGGACCCCCGGGATCGCCGCTGCGGCACCGTGCTGTCATTACTGCACAGAGTGAGTTCGCTCTGCACGTAATGACAGGCAATACAGGGGCAGGAGCA
This sequence comes from Hyla sarda, assembly GCF_029499605.1. NCBI lineage: Eukaryota > Metazoa > Chordata > Amphibia > Anura > Hylidae > Hyla > Hyla sarda. Next base: position 61,272,988 of record NC_079199.1, read on the forward strand.
TCATTACGTCACAGCTCCATCCCTTGTGATGTCCCGTCCAGCCCCCTCAATATGAGTCTTTTATCCTACTTTTACTATTTATGTAAATTAGATTTATACTAAAACCTGTGTGTTTTTATTGGGTTACTCCAGTAAGTATAAGGGACTATCTTAATAACGTTATATTAAAATAATAAACAGTACAAGAATTGAGCATTCTTCGGACAAATGATAGGTTGTAGTGTTTTTATGCTGCATATTAATGGTAGTTAAATATCCTAAAACCTGTTTTCTGGTTTATGACCTATAATTTGTCCCTTACTGTTTGAATAATATTTGTTTGAGTGAACAAAGCTTATAGTAAATTGCAGGAGATTTGGAAAAGTCTGCAGCAAGTTTACTATACTTACTACTTCTGGGGTACAGTTTTGACGAGTGACCTAGTAAAATGTGCAGACTGGTGCAGCATCGTTTTAATTGCCTGGGAGTCTGTGAACACTAATGTAACCTGTGGGAGTCCTGATTCCATGGTAACAAGTTCCTTGTTTCATGCTTTAATCTGTTACCTGCTGCTAATGATACTTAAACTGCCTTTACACACTTGCCAGGTTTTAGTAATCTGCAATATATCCTATCATTTTTATGGGGTGGTGTGTTCATAATAAGGGCAATCCAAACACCACCGAAAAGTATGTATAATTTTGTATAAGAGAAGAAAAAAAAAGTAGTGTTTGACATATCAAATATTAACTGCGTAATATCAAACAAATAAGAATGTCAATACTAGTGAGTATGGGGGACATTTATCATTGTTTTCTTTGGCAAGCAAGTTCTGAAGGCATTTGTTTTTGCTTTAGTTTTGCTTATGTGCTACACATTTATCATTCTATAATAGGGGGTTGACAAATTTGGAGCACATAAGCAAAACATAAAAGTCGCAACTGAGACTTTTTTTTTGCAACTTCTTAAATTTGCTCACATACGGGAGTTTTGTACTCCAGGTCAGACCTGGAGTAAACTTGTGACTTCTTGTAAGGGGTTTGCGACTTTTTTTTTCTGCCTTCGTGCGACTTTCGCACATTATAAATTAGTGACCACTGCAAAGTAAAAAAAAAAACTAACATTTGCTTAGGTAAGGCTGTTTGTAACTTTTTCTTAACCCACAAAAGTAAGCAAAAAAAAAAAAAAGGTTCTAAATACCTTGATAAATGTCCCCCTATTTAGTCACAAACAGCAGACATTTCTGTTACTGATATTCAGGGTTTGTTTTCACTTCGCATTTTTGAATTTCTACAAGCCCTATTACAGTGATTTAGACTTGTACGTGCAAACTCCTTATCATGGATACAGTGCCTTTATCAATAGGTGAGCCTCAGAGTGGTTGGTCCAGAGAAAAGTTTAAAAAAAAAAGCCAATTGTCTCTGACTCAAGGAAAACATCGTCCTGACTCCAAATATAGTACAACTTTATTACAGCCACATACAACGCGTTTCGAGGCGCATGCCTCTTCTTCAGGTAACAGGCTTATCAGAAATAGAAGAGGCATGCGCCTCGAAATGCGTTGTATGTGGCTGTAATAAAGTTGTATTACCTTTTGAAGAGACGTCTGTAGTGGTTTGCGCTTTATACCCGGCTTTTTCCTGTCTTCCCTTCTATCATATCCATCGGCTGGAGTTCTATCCATGCTGACACCGGAAGAGCAGCACCACTATCCACCTATACTCTTCAAGTAGTTGTGAATTCTTCACAACTAACCTAGGTGAGCACCTACACTTAAAACCTGTCAATGCATGTCCTGCCTTATTAGATATACTGTCCCATGGGAAGCTCTGCCTCTTTTATCTTATAGAGACAATTGTTATTCTGACTCCAAATATGGCAGTCAGAATTAATTCCTGGATCAACATCTTTCCTGTGAATAATAGATCTCCATAACATACGTTGATATGTTTTGTAACAACCAGCTCACAAATTGATAATAAAGGAAAGAGTTTGCGAGTAGGTCAGCTCACAATTGATTTCAATGGGATTCTGCTGCGCTGTGCATATAGCAGAATGCATCGGAAACATCCAATGTCCGCAGAAAGAATGAACACATCCATTCTTTCTGCGGAGTCCGCATGGAATGCATTGCCATCTATGAGACGGCGCATTACCAAGTGATCTGCAGAATGTGAGCACATTTTCTGTGAAGACATTCTGATGTCTGAATATAGCCTATGTATTCCTATGGTTTTCACCCTTTATTCCACTCCAGGATGAGGAAGCTGAACTTCAGCTGCAGAAGAGATACCAAGTCGCTACCGAAAAAGTGGTCCCTGTTAAGTGGCAGCTGGCCAGGCAGGTCAGAAATCCCTGGTTCTGAGTGCCAGGGATACAAGAAGGGCAAGCTCACTGAAGATGATAATAGCACAGCAAGCAGAGTACAATGTTAATAAAAGAGCTGAGTATCCCAGAAACAGACAGGTGGTGTAAGCTATCTCAGGAGAGCAGTGAGGTATAGGAGGATCAAGCAGAGTCAGAAACAGGCTTCGGTAAAAAACACAGGAACAGTGCTGACTAACACCTTTGCCTTAGTAAACTACTTTTGCTGCTCAGGCGTCAGGGACCAGGTGGAGCAGAGTTATAGGGGCAGAGCTTGGCAGAGATCAGAGGAGGACTAGAATCAGGGATATGCATGGTTCCTAAAAACTGTAACAATATAGAGGAAATCCAGAGCCTGGAGCAGGAAGGATGAGCTGAGCGAACAGCTCAGTCACAGTAAACAGAATGCCACACTACACGCTGGCGGTTGGCAGACGCAGGCATTGGAGCAAATTATGGCTGTCCTGTACACTGTACAGTGGTCCCTCAACATACGATGGTAATTCGTTCCAAACGACCCATCGTTTGTCGAATCCATAGTATGTTGAGGGATCCGTGCAATGTAAAGTATAGGAAGTTATACTCACCTGTCCCCGCCGCTCCGGACCGTGTCCTCACCGCTCCCGATACTGTCCCAGGGGCTCCCGATGCTGTCCCGCTGCTCCGGTGTCTTCTTCGGGATCCTCTGGCTTCTTCCGCATCTTCTCCGGTGTCCGGGCCTCGCTTTCTGGTGATGTTAATACGCTGCTGCACCGGCACGGCGTGCATAGTGACATAATAATGACACCGGGAAGCGAGGCCCAGACCCTGGAGAAGATACAGAAGACGCCGGAGGATCGCAAAGTGGACCCGGAGCAGGAGCAGGGGATAGGTGAGCGAACCTGTCCGGGATGCTTAAACTGCTATCCGACAGCAGCTTAAGCATTTTGCGCTGTCGGATAGCAGTTAATGCGATGGCCCCGACATATAAAAGCATCGCATGTCGATGCTGACATCGACATGCGTTGGCCTCTGAGAGGCCATCGTATGTCGATTTTATCACATGTCGGGGCCATCGCATGTCGGGTGGTTACTGTATGGTGCACGCTCCTAGCTCTTACTGTGAATGCGATGAGATCTGACAGCATGTTATGTGATGCCATGCAGATAGTGCAGTTCTGTCATCACAGAGTACAGATAGGCGTGCGCTGACGGTCGGCATCAGACCAGTAAGCCAGCATCTACAGCAGACACAGAGGATCACACAACACTTCAGAACTTCATAACATCCCTAAGTAACCATATTATAAATAGCTAATGTGTATGTCTAATGTATATACAGCATATAAAGTGACAATCCGTGAACTCAATGCCCAAGAGGCCTAAGGCAGTGCTGGGAAATAATGGTGACCAAACAAAATATTGACACATTGGGCCTAATTTTGACATTTCCTCTTAGGGGTGAACTCAGTTACTCACTTTTGTGCCTAGGTTAAGACATTAATGACTGGATGTTAAGTTATTTCAGGGTACCACTTCAAGGGTCAGATGCAGGGCGCCCAACCCATGGAGTTTAAAGGAGGTAAGTAGTGATTTATAGCATCTCTACTCTCCTCTGCTGGCTGTACAGTACACAGGGTTGCATAGCACACCGCTGTATACTCTACCGGTTCCCGGACTCCCATCACTTTACTGATGGGAGTCCCTGCTCCTAGTGGGAGTGAGCTTTGTCAGCGTCTATATATATATATATATATATATATATATATATATATATATATATATATATATATATATGTCGTTGTTTTACTGTAGCCGTCAGCACCGGCCCAGCAGAGACAGGGTTAACTAGTGATGCTGCAGTGCTGGTTAACTGCTTAGGGGGTATAAAGTATACAGCCATCTATATAGATGACTGTACACCATACAGTGAGCAGAAGATAATTTTACCACATTCCTGGTCTGGCCTGGTCCTGTGTAGCCATGCCTCTATGACGTCACTAGAGGTTGGACTATACAAGAAGATGACAAAAATGGGGGGGATAAGTCATGCTCTGTTCACATTTTGCATTTTTAGCATGCCTATTTGCCATGACTGACCATACATGCAGGGAGTTGTAGTTTTGGGGTAAGTGCATCAATACTTACCTCAGTAGATACAAAACCTAGCCTTATGATAAAGAAGGCTTGTTGCCCAAGATGACGGCTCCTATCTTGTGTGCATATGGCACTTGTTAAATTTGATGCTTTTGTCAAAGATTTGCCTTCTTACAACACTATTTTCAAAACCATCCTGGTAAGCATAAAAAGTGTCTCATGTGTATGCCACTATTTGGGGTGTATTTTTTCTTTATGGATCATGAATAAAGTTATGTTGAGATATCCGAAGAGCCGCATATGGACAATAAGAAAAGTAATCTCATATTCAAGGCTTAATGAATGTTACCTTACATTCCATAAACAACGATATCAGTGTTTATAATCCTGCAATAGTTATCGTAATCTCTACTTGTAGCTTTGATCATAGTCAGTGTTCTGCCTACTTTGTAAATTTTTTGAAACCATCGGCTTGCAGGGATTTACTCCTGGCTTCTTACCCAAGAGATCCATTAAGACTGAGAGTTTACAAAGTGTTTAATCCAAATCCTTTTTATGTAGCCATATCTATTTACTGGCTGGACATAGAGCACTTTAAACCTAGAGAATGTTGGATGTCTCTTTTTTTTTGGCTTAGTCAAAGCATGTGTATGCCTGATAACTGCTGAATACAATATATTGTAACAATATCTGTCGGCCAACAGAATGCTTTGTATAACTTTAATCCCATCAACCCGAATTAACCATTGTTTTCCATGTATGTGTGATGGGTATAACAAAAATGGTGCTGATACCATAGAATATGGTTTAGTGGAAATATATAACGTATGATATTGTAACACTTTTCCCAAACAGTTTCATTTGTTTTTCTAATGGCCAAGTGTGACACTTGTAGCCCCATTACACCTGCCTTGTCCTCTAAAATATAGCATATGTGTATAATATGTATTTATATTATATATTATATGACTAGCTGGGTACCCGGCGTTGCCCGGTTTTTCCTTCCTAATCCTTGTTGGGGAGGAAAATAAACAAAGGAGGAAGCTTTTGACTTCATGTCCCGTCCTCATATATTGTTGTCATATCCCGACCTCCTATCCTAACTTCCTATCCCGTCCTCCTATCCTGACCTCCTATCCCATCCTCCTATCCCGTCCTCCTTTCCCGTTCTTCTTTCCCGTCCTCCTATCTCGACTTCCTTTCCCGTCCTCCTATCTCGACCTCCTTTCCCATCCTCCTTTCTCGTCCTCCTTTCCCGTCCTCCTATCCCGTCCTCCTATCCCGTCCTCCTATCCCGTCCTCCTATCCCATCCATCTATCCCATCCATCTATCCCGTCCATCTATCCCGTCCATCTATCCCGTCCTCCTATCCCGTCCTCCTATCCTGTCCTCCTATCCCATCCTCCTATCCCGTCCTCCTTTCCCGTCCTCATATCTCGACCACCTTTCCCGTCCCCCTTTCCCGTCCTCCTATCCCGTCCTCCTATCCAGTCCATCTATCCTGTCCTCCTATCCCATCCTCCTATCCCGACCTCCTATCCCGTCCTCCTATCTTGACCTCCTATCCTGTCTTCCTATCTCGTCCTCCTATCCCATCCTCCTATCACAACCTCCTATCCCGTCCTCATATCTCGACCTCATATCCCGTCCTCCTATCTTGACCTCCTATCCTGTCCTCCTATACCGTCCTCCTATCTTGACCTCCTATCTCGACCTCCTATCTCGACCTCCTATCCCGACCTCCTATCCCGACCTCCTATCCCGACCTCCTATCCCGACCTCCTATCCAGTCCTCCTATCCCGTCCTCCTATCCCGACCTCCTATCCCGACCTCCTATCCCGACCTACTATCCCGGTCCTCCTATCCCGGTCCTCCTATCCCGGTCCTCCTATCCCGTCCTCCTATCCTGACCTCCTATCCCGACCTCCTATCCCGACCCGTAATATGTGTACCAGTTATTGAAATATCTCCAGCCGTACGGAAGTTATGTGGGAACATACATTTCCCATTGATTTGCATGGGACTTTAAACGAAAACCCTGACCCTCACAAATGGGGGTAGTTAAGGGTTAAATTAACTATCCTATATTTTAAGTGGATATATAAGTAACATGTGACCAAGTATTATCGAAATATCTCAAGCCGTTTGGAAGTTATGCAGTAACATATATTTCCCATTGACTTGTATGGGACTTTAAACATAAACCCCGCCCCTGGCAAATGGGGGTGAGTAAGGGTTAAATCACCTATCCTATGTTTGTTGTTGACATATAAGTAACATGTGTGCCAAGTTTCATGTTAATATCTTTGGCCGTTTGGACGTGATGCTGGAACATACACACATACACAGACACGTTGAGTTTTATATATATAGATTTCTGTAGGGGCTTTAGGTTATAAACACATGATCTACAACACTACAGGTGGCACACTTTGTTGCAATGTTACTATAAGGAAAATAAAAGAGCTTTTTTTTATTCAATACAAAAAAAGCATAAAAGTTTTCACTATGGGCTACACATTTTAAAAACCTGAATTTGTATAAATTCTGCAAAGAATGGCAAAATAAATCAGAAGTGATAAAACTATAAAGAACACTAGTATCGTTCCAGTTTATTTTCAAGTCCAGTCCTATGTGCAAAAGTCTTTTCCATATGGCTACTTAGCACATGTAAGTGCCACAGCAAGAAAAGCTTTATTGGGACATCCCTCTAAAACCGTTCCTGCTCTACCAGACTTGGTTTAACCAAGACTGTAGTTCAGTTTTTATTTATTTATTTTTTGCTTAAAGGGTTTATCCAGCTTTATGAAATTTTTTTACAATTGACAAATGGTGACATAAAAAAGGTGAAACTCATTGTAACTTGCCCCATCCCCTGCAGGAGCCATTCTGAGATTCCCAGTACCTAACATTCACTGCTGTTTCCCAGTTCTGGCAACAGCCAATTACTGACCAGGGAAGACTATTGCTGCAGCCAATGTTTGGTTAAGTAGTGTTGCTCGCGAATATTCACGATGCGAATTTTATTCGCGAATATCGCATATTCGCGAATTCGCAAATATTCGCGAATATAGCACTATATATTCGTAATTACGAATATTCATTTTTATTTTATTTTTTTTTCTTCACAGTACACATCACAGTGATCATGCCTCTCTGCTTCCAGCTTGTGTGGTGTAAAGAAGGCTCTAATACTACTGTGTGTGACTGGTGTGCGAATTTCCGCATATGCGAAAAATTACATATGCAAATTTTCGCATATGCGAATATTCGCTTATGCTAATTATTGTATGTTAATTTTCGCATATGCAAATTTTCGAACACGCGAATATATGACGAATATTCGCAAATATATGACGAATATTCGGCCATATATTCGCGAATATTCGCGAATTCGAATATGGCCTATGCCGCTCAACACTATGGTTAAGCAGGTAGTAACTGTGGGGTCCACACATCACAGGATTTAGGAAGCCACAGTGTCCAGGGTCATCGGATTGGCAGCAATGAGGGTTTAGGGAAGTTTCTTATTTAATTTTCCTTGGGCTTGACAATCCCTTTTAAAGAGTTAGGACAGTCAGATGAAAGTAGTATTAATTGATTACACTTACCAACATACTGTCAGTATAAGATTTGCCCTGATAGCCTGCCATCAGTACTGGTTCTGGTCCACTTCTGGGTTAGGGCCTTTTAGATGGCCCAAAGCTCACTTGTAGATGAACGCGTATTACAAGGTTTGAGCAACATGTGGGGAGGGATGCAGAAAAGGGCTGTGTAATTGGGCTATTCTTCTGAGACTTCCTGCCCTCTGTGTCAGTAGGTGACTAATGACATGCTGGAAGAGGGATGGTTAGCCACTGAACTGAGGTGCACAACTAGGCCCCTAAAGTACACTTCTAATCACAGGGAAAGGAACTGCTTTTCTGTGATAGACCATGGAGCTTAGTAGCTGGTCAGCAATCCACCACTGCTACAAGCAGACACACAGAGACCTGTGAGTCGCGCAGTGTACTTAAAAAGCTCTTGGCCTAGCTCAGGGAGCAGGGGGAGCGACCGCCATGTCTGTGCACTGTGTGTGTGTGTGCACGGCGACTCACAAGTCCCTGGGAGTCTTCTCCTAGCAGAGGTGGATTTCTGCTACGAGTTGGCACAGCAGGAGGTACACAATAGGGGTTGGTCATCAGCAGATCTGCAGTGTAAAATACACTGCGGATCTGTTACGTGTGACTATACCCAAAAACATATTTTTATTTTTTCTAGGCAACCATTTTAAAGTGAATGGGTCTGAGCAGCAATATCAGACATAGCTCAAAGGTAAGGCAACAATCACACTTAAAAATTACCCCACGATTATGGTTTATGTTGGCAAACTGGCAGAACAGTATGCCATTGTACAGTATACAGCAGTCTACCTGTGCTGGGTTCATTGAATTCGTTGGACCAAACATAGTCTAATAGTTTTTGTGTTTTATACAAGGATATTGGGGGAGATTTATCAAAACCTGTGGAGAGGAAAAGTCGACCAGTTGCCCATAGCAACCAATCAGATTACTTCTTTTATTTTTCAGAGGCATTTAAAAAAAATAAAAGAAGCAAGCTAATTGGTTACTATGGGCAACTGGTTGTCTTTTCCTATCCACAGGTTTTGATAAATCTCCCCCATACAGTTTTTTTTTTTTTTTTTTTTTTTTTTGGGGGGGGGGGGGGGGATCTGAAGTTCACTGAATGAAAGCTTTTTAAAGTGTACCTATTGTTAACAAAAACTTTTAATGAAATGGAGATAGTACCATTATATGTATATTTGTAATATACATTGGTTAAAAAAGGTGTATATTTTTGTCCCTACAGCTGTTCTCTGTGTGTCTCTCTGAGGAGTCCAAATACAGGAAGTGTGGGAGGACAAGCAGGGCTCTGTGCAGTGAGGCTCTGTGACACATTCCCGACTCACACATTAGGATGATTGACAAGCCAGGAGACTGCACAGAGCCCTGCTTGTCCCACCCTCACTTCCTGTATTAGGACTCCTCATAGAGACACACAGGCAATAATAGCTGCAGGGACAGCATTTTTTCACCCAAAAATATACACATTTTTTAAACGGTGTATATTACAAATATACATATAATGGTGGTATCTACATTATATCCAAAGTTTTTGTTAACGACAGGTACACTTTAAGTCAGTCAATAAATAAATCTCAAATAAAAACACAACAGTAAACATACAACAGTATTTGGCTATGGAAATGAGGGGAGTATACAGAGAGACAGGTTGAACTTGATGGACTCTTTATTTAACCTAATAAACTACTTAATATGAAAAAGACTGTCGAAGGTGCTGCACAATTTATGCTTTTGATGGGGCTTCTGAAAAGTAACTGCAGTAGTTTATTTTATAGAAGCATAAATCTTATGCAAGGAAATACAATTTGTTATTTGTTCCTTTTTACACAAGGAAATTTGCAGGTTTTTTTTGTCACAATGTCTCCCCTTTTGATATGGTAAAGCTTGGTTTGACTTTGTCATGTCACTTGAGGAAGACAGTAGATTATTTCCCAACTATAGGGCTTCAGTATACCCTCTGTTGCCAGATTCCTCTCATTGTTCTAGATTACGTAGCTACAACAGTTCCTGTTTGGTAAGCTACTGCTTAGACAGTAATAATGAGACATACCTATACTACAAGAGCTTAACACCCATTAACTACTAAATCTTGTCTAGAAACAAATGTGCTCTGCTGTCACTTGTTAGGCAACTGTCCTTATTTTAACCCACTAGATGTTGAGAAGCCGAATTAATGTTAGACACAGAAAGGAAGCAATTGCTGTTGTACATCAAAGGAGCAAGAGTTAGAGCCAGGTGATAAAAAAAAAATGCAGCATTTAAAGGGGTACTACCGTGGAAAACTTTTTATTTTATTTTTTTTTATCTACTGGTGCCAGCAAGTTAAACAGATTTGTAAATCACTTCTATTAAAAAATCTTAATCCTTCCAGTACTTTTTAGGGGCTGTATACTCTGCTGTCCATTTTAGGAACTGGAGAAAATCCCCATAGCAAACATATGCTTCTCTGGACAGTTCCTAAAATGGACAGCAGAGGTCAGCAGAGAGCACTGTGGTCAGGACATCACAGGGAATGCATTTCTTTTTGGATTTCTCTTTAGTATACAGCCCCTAAAAAGTACTGGAAGGATTAAGATGTTTTAATAGAAGTGATTTACAAATCTGTTTAACTTTCTGGCACCAGTTGATTTAAAAAATAAAAAATAAAAAGTTTTCCACTGTAGTATCCCTTTAAGAGGTTTCCTGACAGGTGTGGCGCAGGATACCTGTGAATAAATATTATCTCAGAATAAATATTATCTCAGTTTTGGAAACTTAGCTTTAAAAAAAACAAAAAACTGCTGTGCCTTAAAGGGGTTATCAACCATACGGTGATTTTAGTACGTAACTGCCAGACAGTAAAGGACATGCTTAGGAAGGATCGGTGCTTGTCTTTGGGCTAAATGGCTATGTTGTTTGATTACCATAACACTGTGGCTATCTTTTTGTGAACTGGGTATTTACTGATGGATTTCATTCTCAAACTACACTTTCCATAGTTCCATGATTGTAAGTTTGAGGTTACTTACTTCCTCCCACACATCAGCCACCCCACCTATTGAAACACAAATGAGCTGTATCCATACAGAAGACCAGTGTTTTCTAACCAGGATGCCTCCAGCTGTTGCAAAATTATCTCTCTACCACCCAGTGGCTGCTCCACCCACGCTCCCTATCATCACCTGACTAGTGATGTCACGTCTCAACGCACTACAACCTGGGAAAACCTGAGGCCTGAGTAATTTTGTATGCTGTTAAAAATAAATATTGGGGCAAAAATCACACAAGAATTGCGAGATCACTGTCACCCACAAGTACAGACACTATATTATGAAGCACACTAACTTTACAGCCTATGTAGCCTAGTCCAATAAAAAATTATTATTTTTTAATCCTGGAAGGTCATATTCGTTTCAGATTCAATGGCTAATTCAGATTCAGCCATACACATTCATTGGGTTAGGTGGAGAGTGCTCAGCACAGAGAATGTGTATGCTATATGTTGTATTCTGTTTATCAAAACATATGTTATATGTTGTAATTTGTTTTTCATAAATTTCAGAAAGATATTACAGATTTATTAAAAGTGACTGTTCAGGCAAAAAAGGCACAACTGAATGCAGGAAATAATAATAGTTGAGGGGACAATATGGGAAAGTTTTTGGAGTATCTTGCCCCAGTTTATAAGCCTGCCTGGAAGGTGACTGTTTCTTTCTGATTGAAGAACAGAGGAGGGGAATGTAGACTGCAGAGTCAATACATTTTGGTTGTAAAACTCTGAGGTATTTAGTGCAGTAGAGTGGAAATTCATGGAGCATAGGCTGCATGTAGTAGGCTGTGTGGAGATTAGCGCGGAATAAATAAATAAATATTATCTCAGTTTTGGAAACATCAGGTTGAACAGGGGTTTGTAGGTCAGGGTTAGATTTTAAATGATATTCTTTATGTAATAGTCAACCAGTGAAGGGACTGACAGAGAAGGTATGTTATTTGAAGAATCAGATGGATGAGTTGAGCACCACAGTTTAGGATGGATTACAGAAGTGTCTGTGTCTTGTGTGCTGCGCAGGCAGGTGTTTCTGTAATCTTTCCAAAATTAGCAGAGTAGTATTTGTTTGTGCTAGGCCATGTTCACACAATTTCTGAGTGGAATTTATCAGAAATTCCATTACAACAGAATTCCATTGCTTTCAGTTGCTTTCAAACCTGATTCCTCGTTGACATGTCAATTCTTTCAGCAAAATCCACTCAAAAAAATGCATTGCTGTCTATGGAGATGGCACATTCCTGTGTCCAAGCAGTACCAGATATTTGCGGAATTTCCACCTGGGAAATATTCTGCAAATTTTCTGTGGTGTGAACATGGCCTTAGAGATAATGGGGGAGATTTATCAAAGGATTTAGACTGGTTTTTCTTGTCTAAATTTGTCGCACAGAAAGTCGCAGTCTAAATATGTGCGACTTTTCTGCGACTTTTGTTCTAGAGGATTTTTAGAACATGATGCTTGCAAGTCTATTTTAGACTGAAATGCATTGAAAAATGCATTGGTGCTGAATTTATCAAAAGCGACTTTTCAGCGACAAGTCGCATAGGCTGAAAGTACGCCGAAATGTCAGACCATGTTGGAGCAGGTTTAAATATAGACTAAAGCATAGAACATGCAGTCTGTGCACAGAATTTATCAAGGGCTGTGCACCATTTGATAAATTAGGTGCACAATAGACCAGACTAACCCTCTCTAGTTTGGTCTATATTGATGCGGGACATAGACAACTTTGATAAATATCCCCCTATGGCTGTAATTTTTTTCTTCATTGGAGGCAGCAAGTGTTTTATTGGGAGTTCAAAGAAAAACATTGTATGCCACCCAATGGCATTCAACAGAGATGTTCCTCAGAGGAGTACATCAGGGTTTTCCCCAAAATATTCCCACTGGGTGATGATTTATAGGCTGCCATGTATGCATACAAATACAGCTACCCCTCATGAATACTCCACTACTAATAACATTATTCTAACAGGACAGCATATGTAGCTGGTAGATCTACTTTAACTGGTAGTGTTACTGTACCTGTCATTATAATAAAAAAAAACTTCTCTCTTTGCTTTGTGTCTATGTGAGCGAGATACCCCCCTTGACTTACATCATGACACCATTTCAGTCACGTGTAAGAGAGCCAGGAAAAAACATACTAAGTGCCCACTTCTCCTAGCACGTTCTACTGATCAGTCAGCATTTGAACATTTAGACTCCCACCGATAAGAACTTTTGATAGTTCTCTACAACATATCATAAATACATTTTTTAGAAATGACAATGCCCATTAAAATGTTACTTAATATTTTTGGTCAAAAATGCTCCAGCCAGAACTTACGTTACAAACCATAGATTAAAATATGTAATGCATTATTTTATAATTTTTTTTTTCCAGTGTTCTTGGAGGCTTCTCGGTAGGACAAATAAAATACAGCAATGTAGCAAAAGACAAGAATAACTCAGAAAAACTATAAAATATGCTTTTATAAATTTAAAGCATATTTCATGATGTTGTTTATTACCGTCTTTATCGGCGTATAACACGCATTGGCGTATAACACGCACCCCCATTTTAATAGGGAAATTTAAGTAAAAAAAAATACATATAAGATAAATGACAGACTAAATGCTATATCATCCCTCTAACTTTGATTTTGCCTGAACTTCAGTTTGGTCCCCCCTTCCAGTGCCACATCATATCTCCCCTTTTATCAGCCCGTGTGCCACATTTACACCCCCCCTACCCTCTCATCATTCCCCACTGTCTTATCATTCCCCCACCCCTCTCTTATCATGCCCCCTCTCATTATGCCCCCTTCTTACCATGCCCCCTCTCATCATGCCCTCTACTCACCATGCCCCCTTCTCATCATGCCCCCTTCTCATCATGCCCACTTCTCATCATGCCCTCCTCTCATCATGCCCCCTTCTCACCATGCCCCCACTCACCATGCCCCCACTCACCATGCCCCCCTCTCACCATGCCCCCTCTCACCATGCCCCCTCTCACCATGCCCCCTCTCACCATGCCCCCTCTCATCTTGCCCCCTCTCATCTTGCCCCTTTCTCATCATGCCCCCTTCTCACCATGCCCCCTCTCATCTTGCCCCCCTCACATCATGCCCCCCTCACATCATGCCCCCTTTTCATCATCCCCTTTCCCTTCGTTTTTGATATATACATTTTTCCCATCTTCCTTACTTAGCCGCGCTCGGCAGGCCAGGTCCGGTGTCAGGTCTTGCGGGCTGCGGTCAGTGAAGCTGGATGAGTGACGTACTCTGCCGGCTGCACAGCATCAGGGACGTCACTCATCATTCGCTGTATCCGCCGCTGGTCAGTGTGGTCGCCGCTGGCAGCCCAACCGCAGCCACCTTAGAATAGTCACAGCGGCAGCAGCATAGAATGAGGGACATCCCTGATCTTGTGCAGCGGAGCTAGCAGAGGACATCACTCATCCGGCTTCACTGACCGCAGCCAACACCGGACCTGGCCTGGCGAGCTCGGCACGGTAACGAAGATGAAAAAAAACAATACAATAAAAAGCAGAGGGGAAAAGAAGGAAAATGTAAAAAAAAAACAAATGGGGAGCCGCGCGCTGGTCACTGATTTAAAGTGGCCACGGCCAGGCTGCTAATCCTTAACAAGCAGCCGCTGCTGCGGCCACTTTGAATCAGTGACAAAAAGATTTATCGGTGTATAACACGCAGGCAGACTTTTTGCCTTGAATTAAAGTTTTAAAAGTGCGTGTTATAGGCCGATAAATACGGAAGATTTAATTTTTTTTTTTTTAACAAGTCATTAAAAAAATAGTGAACGTGAGGCAGACCAGAGACCAACACCTCCTTTCCTCCATCCCGAAACCTTGGAAATGCCTGACTGTATGGAAGGGAGGGCACATTTCCTATATGTTTGGATGGAGAACAGGAATCTCTAAGCAGCAGGACCAGCACCAGTGGGGGATCGCCATGTAGATTATCTCATGGTTTTTATTTACTCCAGCCAACTTGAGTAGGTTTAAACACTAAAATATTTATTTGGATAACCCATTTAAAGTACCGGACTTTACTTCTTGAGCTTTCCTCCAGGGGCTCACAAAGCACTCACAGTCTCTTATCAACTCTCTATATACACCCATGTAGACCCATACAACCAGGTCTCACTATACATATATATAGATATATATAAATATATATATATATATATATATATATATATATATATATTCCCTTGGCCTTATACTGTAGCTGTCGCTCATTCTCTGCTGCTTACTCTCGGGTAAGAACACTCCTCTTCCAGTATACTACATACTCTTTCCATTGCAAAGATCTTCTGACCATGTGCTCGATATGAATTGCACGACATCTCTAATGTATGGTCCACACAGCAGTATAGGGCATTATAGGCCAGTTGTATCCAGCAGCTTATATATTTTCCCTTTTAGCTGCTCGTGGTTTAGGACCACACTCTGCTGTTGGCACAATCCAGCGTCCTCTCTCAAACGCTTTGTTTTTGACCAGGCTTCCACAGCACAGCACAGCTTCTCTTGTTAACATCAGCATTACACACAATTGTAGATCAGGAAACCTGCCCCATTTATGTTATCATGTTGACTTACCTCATGACATTCACGATGCTCACACATATACCAATGAGCTTCTCCTAAATGGGGCTCCCCAATGTGTTAGCCCCTGCTACCTCCTGTTAGCATCATGGCATATGAGGCTAGAATTCCCATAATTTATATTGCTAAACTGCTCAGAAACTACAACCAAATCTCACAACTCTTAAAGGGGTACTCCGGTGCTTAGATATCTTATCCCCTATCCAAAGGACAGGGGATAAGATGCCTGATCGCGGGAGTCCCGCCGCTGGGGACGCCCGTGATCATGCACGCGGCACCCCATTTGTAATCAGTCCCCGGAGCGTGTTCGCTCCGGGTCTGATTACGGGCGACTACAGGGCGGGCGGCGTGTGACGTCACGCCTCTGCCCCCGTG
Organism: Hyla sarda; assembly: GCF_029499605.1. Lineage (NCBI taxonomy): Eukaryota > Metazoa > Chordata > Amphibia > Anura > Hylidae > Hyla > Hyla sarda. The sequence goes on from NC_079199.1 coordinate 61,289,045, forward strand.
CGATGTCACGCTCCGCCCCTCAATGCAAGCCTACGGGAGAGGGCGTGATAGCTGTCACGCCCCCTCCCATAGACTTGCATTGAGGGGCGGAGCGTGACATCACACGGGGGCGGAGGCGTGACGTCACACGCCGCCCGCCCTGTAGTTGCCGGTAATCAGACCCGGAGCGAACATGCTCCGGGGACTGATTACAAACGGGGTGCCGCGTGCATGATCAAGGGCGTCCCCAGCGGCGGGAATCCCGCAATCAGGCATCTTATCCCCTATCCTTTGGATAGGGGATAAGATGTCTAAGCACCGGAGTACCCCTTTAAAGGCAATGTAAAATATACAGATTGCACCTAAATCCAAATTTGAAAAAAAATGTATAATATATTTTCTACAGTAAGTCAACATGTGTAACTGCAGAACGTATAACATGTTTATTATTTTTACACCAAATTTTAGTTTTTCTCACACAGCCTCTTTTGGATGAGTAGATATTATACATGTTTTTGCATATTCTCATTAATACAGATGGTGTCATCAGTGTTTGTAGACTACAGTGTTTGTAGACAACTATAAATCACAAAAAAGTGCTGTACACAACTATAAATCACAAAATTAAATATAATAATAAAAATATTAGGTTAAAGGGGTATTCCAGGATTTTTTTTTATTTGACTATGCTACAGGGGCTGTAAAGTTAGTGTAGTTCATAATATAGTGTCTGTACCTGTGTGTGACGGTTTTCCCACAATTCTTATGTTATTTCCACCCCAATATTTATTTTTACCAGCATACAAAATGACTGCTGTCTCAGATTTTTCCCAGGTTGCAAAGCGGCCGAGACCTGACATCACTAGTCAGCTGATGACAGGGAGCCTGTCTGCTTCAGTGGGTGGAGCGATCGCTTGGTGGGAGAGAGATCAATCTGCAACTAATGCAACAGCTGTAGGCACCCTGATTGAAAACCACAGGTCTTTTGATGGATGCAGCTCACTTATGTTTCAATGGGTGGGGTGAATGATGTGTGGGAGGGAGGAAAATGGAATTATTGGATTTGTAGTAAAAAAAAAAAAAAATGAAACAGGAAAAACCAGTTCACATAAAGCTAGCCACAGAATTATGGTAATCTCACAACATAGTAATTTAGCCCCAAGACAAGCGCAGATCCTTTCTAAGCATGTCCATTACTGTCTGCCAGGTACATACTAAAATCACCTTATGGTGGATAACCCCTTTAAGGCTAGGTTTCCACTTGTTTTTTTTTTTTTTTCTGGTGTTTTTTTCTTTGTTTTTTTTTTTTTATACCAAAAACGCCAGAAAAACTGCCACAGGTTTTTCCTGCATTTTTGTGTTTTTTTCTGGCGTTTTTGCCTTAGAGTGCAAATTGCATTTTTATTCAAAATTTGTTGGGTCTCAAAAAAAAAAAAAAAAAAAAAAAAAAAAGAATGCAATAGGAATGGACAAAAAAATATATTTAACAAAATTAATCTTTTTTTATAACAATTTTTTTTTTATTAATTTTAAACAGGGATGAATTTATGTGGGCAGGCATGGGACTATAAATGTAGCTGACAATAATAAAAATGTAGTGTGTGTGTGTGCTTTTCACTTTTTTTTTCTTTATTGTTTATATTTTTTACATTGTACTACTACTCCCAGCATGGGACACACTGTTCCATGATGGGAGTAGTAGTTCCTGTACTAATAGACAGGTCGCCCTGGTGTCACTCCTGACACCCAATGCGATTGTCCATAAAATAGCAGAGATGCAGAGCGGCTCTATACAGCGCTCGCATCTCTGCATTATACTACAGGCCAGTACAGAGTTTGCATGACATTTTGCACATTTTGAAGTTTTGCTAACATTATGCTTATTTTGCCTTACTCTTAAAGGGGTACTCCACCCCTAGACATCTTATCCCCTATGCAAAGGATAGGGGATAAGATGTCAGATCGCCGCGGTCCCGCTGCTGGGGAGCCCTGGGATCGCCGCTGCTGCACCCCGCTGTCATTACTGCACAGAGCGAGTTCGCTCTGTGCGTAATGACAGGCGATACAGGGGACGGAGCAGCGTGACGTCATGGCTCCACCCCTCGTGACATCACGGCCGTCTCCTTATTGCGAGTCTATAGGAGGAGCTGTGACGTAACGATGCTCCGGACCCTGTATTGCCCGTCATTACGTGCAGAGCGAACTCGCTCTGTGCTGTAATGATAGCGGGGTGCCACAGCAGCGATCCCGAGGGTCCCCAGCAGCAGGACCACGGCGATCTTACATCTTATCCCCTATCCTTTGGATAGGGGATAAGATGTCTAGGGGCAGAGTACCCCTTTAACAAGTCTATTGTGCAGAGACACCTTGCATGATATCAGCGCTACTCATTACCCACAAATCAATCTTGGTTCTTTATTTCTGTGCTTTCACAGGCTTTTTTCCATGCATTGGCATGAATGAGCCATCTCTCAGATTTTGTAGATTTCAATTGCTACTTTTGTGTAGACAGCAATGAAAGCTATCCACATGCACATTGTCATCTCTTCTGTTATCTTGTAATGGTTTTCAGCAGCTACTGGTTCTTTAAAGATGGGAACTACTTAATTGTGACATAAATTGCACTCAGCATTGGAGTGATTAATGTCACAATGGTTCTCGATATCCCATGGAGCACTGCTCACAATTACATCAAACTGGAGGAGGCTGTGGACTAAAAGTAGGGGAGAAAAATGACTGAATATAATGACATGGGATGATGGCTGATGTAGGATAAACTAAAATGGCCTTTTTCAATGTAAACTGTTGTTGTCATCTACTTATTTAACAAAGTTTTCACCATTGACTGTGTATTTTTGTATATTTGGACAAATAGGGCATTTAGTACATTAAAGAAAATTCACAAGCAGAGTTTATTTATTTTGAATCCCTTTTTTTTAAATTGTGTTCTGTAATTTGAATTAAAGTGGTTGCTGAATGGGCTGAGATACCATGCATAGAGCAAGTGTGGCACTGCTTCTGCACAAATGTTAATCCCATATAACCTATAACCCTTTTAAAATATGTTTATGTAATGCATTTCTAGCAAATTCTATTTTCAAATACATGTGAAATCCGTGTAATGCATGTTCCATTGTTTTTAATGGGAACATGCTGCATACTTAAAGGAGTACTCTAGTCCAGAGTATTCCTGCTCCGTCCTGCCCGGGCTGCAAAATAAATGAAAATGAACCATCACTCACCTCCCTGGGTTCCCGCGGAGCGTCACTACAGCTGTTTGGTCCTCCGGTCCATCTCCTTCATACTTCCTGGTGTAACGAAGCGTCACATGGCGCTCAGCCTATCGCCGGCCGAGACTGAACATTGCGGTGGCCGGCGATAGGCTGAGCGCCATGTGACTCTTCGTTACACCTGGAAGTATGAAGGAGATGGACCGGAGGACCGAACAGCTGTAGTGACGCTCCGCGGGAACCCAGGGAGGTGAGTGATGGTTAATTTTCATTTATTTTGCAGCCTGGGCAGAACGGAGCAGGAATACTCTGCACTAGAGTACTCCTTTAATACTGTGAACCACAGCATGCATTTCATCTCTCGAAGAATTAAAAATAATGTGTGAGAGGGCAACATCTGTCCGTACGTCAGGTCTGGCAATCAAGCAAACAGGGATAAAATCTTTACTACTTTACACCAACATTGATAAATGTCCCCCAGTGTCCCATTGCAAAAGGGCCTTAAAGGGGTACTCCGGTGGAAAACTTAGTTTTAAAATCAACTGGTGCCAGAAAGTTAAACAGATTTGTACATGACTTCTATTTAAAAATCTTTACCCTTCCAGTACTTTTTAGCAGCTGTATGCTACAGAGGAAATTCTATACTTTTTGAATTTCTTTTTTGTCTTGTCCACAGTGCTATCTGCTGACACCTGATGCCCATATCAGGAATTGTCCAGAATAGGAGAAAATCCCCATAGCAAACCTATGCTGCTCTTGACAGTCCCTGACACAGTCAGAGGTGTCAGCAGAGAGCACTGTGGACAAGGCAAAAAGAAATTCAAAAAGAAAAGAATTTCCTCTGTAGCATACAGCTGTTAAAAAGTACTGGAGTGGTAAAGTTTTTTTAATCAAAGTCATTTACAAATCTGTTTTACTTTTGTGGCACCAGTTGATTTAAAAAAAAAAATGTTTTCCACTTTTTGAATCCAAGGTCAAGATAAGATTTAAAAGTAGAGAAGTGTCGGGGGGGGGGGGGGGGGGGGTTGGGGTTGTGGATTTATCACCCCCATCCCTGCCACAATTTTTGTTAAACAATTGTTTTGCACAAAACTTTTGGAGCTTTTTTGACACTTCTTCTGTACTCGCTAAATGGGTAAGGCTTGCCACAAATTGGGCTTGGTGTTACGCAATGGGTGCATGGCATCATGTGCACACTAGATTTTTTATAATTTAATCCTGCAAACTGGCATCAATTGTAGCTAAAATGGAGATTTCAGCAAGGGCCTGAGATGAGATTATTGAAAGCGGAGGGGGGTCTCAGAGGGGATTATTTGAAGCAGAACTCTGAGTCCAGATTTTCACACAGGTTTTTTTTCTGGTGTTTTTTTTTTTTTTTTAAACTGCCACTGCAGTTTTTGAGCCAAAATCAGAAGTGGATCCATGAGGATACAAGATAAGATGTATAGGGGCGGAGTACCCCCCTTTAAAACCTGCCTGAGACTGAAGCTATCAGGATTTGAACTTGATGAAAGTCCAATGCAAGACTTCTGGCAAATCCGTATCCTGATTGCTTTAACCCCTTAACGACGCCGGATGTAAATGTACGTCCTGGTGAGGTGGTACTTAACGCACCAGGACGTACATTTACATCCTATACATAACCGCGAGCATCGGAGCGATGCTCGGGTCATGCGCTGTAGTTCCCGGCTGCTCATAGTAGCCAGGGACCCGCCGGTAATGGGTCACGCGGATGTCCGCCATTAACCCCTCAGATGCCGTGATCAATACAGCACTAAAATGGATGACCGGATCGCCTGCAGCGCTTCCGCGGCGATCCGATCATCCAAAATGGCAGACGGAGGTCCCCTCACCCGCCTCCGCTGCCTTCCACGGGTCTTCTGCTCTGGTCTGTGATTGAGCAGACCAGAGCAGAAGATGACCGATAACACTGATCAGTGTCATGTCCTATACATAGCACTGTACAGTATTAGCAATCGAATGATTGCTATAAATAGTCCCCCATGGGGACTATTAAAGTGTAAAAATGTAAATAAAAAGTAAAAAATAAATAAAAAAAGGAAAAAAAATTAGAAAAACCCCCTCCCCCAATAAAAACGAAAATTATCCCATTTTCCCTATTTCACACTAAAAAAGTGTTAAAAAATATATTTTTTATACATATTTGGTATCGCTGCGTGCAAAAATATCCGAACTATTAAAATAAAATGTTAATGATACCATACGGTGAACGGCGTGAATGTAAAAAAAAATACAAAATAGCTGCTTTTTTATAACATTTTATTCCAAATATTTTTTAATAAAAACTGTATTACGTTTTATAGAAGCAAATATGGTATCAATAAAAAGTACAGATCATACCGCCGCTTATACAGAAAAATTAAAAAGTTATAGGTCTTCAAAATAGGGGGATTTTAAATGTACTAATTTGGTTAAACAGTTTGCAATTTTTTTTAAGCGCAACAGTAATAGAAAAGTATGTTATCATGGGTATCATTTTAATCTTATTGACCCAAAGAATAAAGAACACATAATTTTTACCGTAAATTGTACGGCGTGAAAACAAAACCTTCCAAAATTGGAAAAATTGTGGTTTTCTTTTTCATTTCCTCACACAAATAGTATTTTTTTTATTGCGCCATACATTTTATTTATAAAGTGAGTGATGAAAAATCATAAACTATTTCATTAAGCTAAAACCAGTCATTTATTAATTCCTTTTAAAATTCCCATAGTAATCAAAAATTGTAAGAAAGAGAAAAATTATAACAAAAATAATAATACAGACACACCATAAATAGGTAAATTCTCCTATGACGAACAACTGTATATATTCAACTGTATATGGGATCAACAGTTGTTTATCATAGAATTTACCTATTTATGGTGTGTCTGCATTATTATTTTTGTTATAATTTTTCTCTTTCTTACAATTTTTGATTACTATGGGAATTTTAAAGGGAATTAATAAACGAAGCACAGCACAGTACTGCTCCCTCTTCGTGCAATGCCAGATATTGCAATGAGAATAGAATTTACCAATCATTCACCCCCTAAACGTCAAACTACCCTTTGTCTTGTATTTTTTTTTTCTTGTTTTTTTTTTTTTGTCTTTTTAAAAATGTATTTACTGAATGATGGCTTTTCTAAAGTAGCTGTGCTGTTAAGTACTGTATGAGTTACTGCAGTGTATCACATAGATAAATCATGTTTTATGACCCACCCTGAGTGCAAGTTGTTCCATTAAGTAGGTATATTATTGTAGAAGGATGGCGCCTCCTCACGAAAGATATGATTATGTTGAAAAATAACTACATACAGCACAAAACAAAAAATGAATGCATCAGATTATTAATTCCATTTTTTGCTGACAAATCAGGAATCAATCAATTCTAAAAGCAGACATTGGCCTCAGGCACATGGCAAAATGTAGCTACCATACATCCCCTGCAAATGAAGTTCACAGTCCGCATGTGTTTCCACTTAGCAGTTTTTTTTGGGGGGAAAGTAGCCTCTGCAGTTTTTAAAGGGGTTATTCAGGAAAAAAAATGTTTTTATATATCAACTGTCTTCAGAAAGTTAAATAGATTTGTAAATGACTTTAAAAAAAAAAAAATCTTAATACTTTCAGTACTTATGAGCTGCTGAAGTTGAGTTGTTCTTTTCTGTGTAAGTGCTCTCTGATGACACCTGTCTGGGGAACTGTCCAGAGTAGAAGCAAATCCACATAGCAAACATCTTCTTCTCTGTGCAGTTCCAGAGAGAAGCAGAGATGTCAGCAGAGAGCACTGTAGTCTGTAATCTCTAACACATAAATTGTACTGTAATCCGCCGTGGATTTATACTGCATAATCCAAATCTTCCACATGTGAGATATTGATCTTTAGGAAAGCGCCTATAAACAAAGTGATGCATTTAATATCTGTGTGTCTCCAGTTTTATTCACAGGCGCTCAGAGGGCTTTTTTCTTCTTTTGGATTCATAATGAATCGGTAGGAAAAAGTCAGGGTCAAATCCCCCACAAATTTGGTTTCTCTTTAGTGTAAAAAGTTATTGTGAGAGCATCCCTTAACCCTTTTCCACATTCTGACATATGCTGGAAGCAAGGTGGGTTGATATGGAGCAGGCTGAGTAACTTAGCCTGCTGTATATGCTGTGAGTAGAGATGAGCGAATTTACAGTAAATTCGATTCGTCACGAACTTCTCGGCTCGGCAGTTGATGCCTTATCCTGCATAAATTAGTTCAGCTTTCAGGTGCTCCGCTAGGCTGGAAAAGGTGGATACAGTCCTAGGAAAGAGTCTCCTAGGACTGTATCCACCTTTTCCAGCCCACGGAAGCACCTGAAAGCTGAACTAATTTATGCAGGATAAGTCATCAACTGCCAAGCCGAGAAGTTCGTGACGAATCTAATATACTGTAAATTCGCTCATTTCTAGCTGTGAGTTTTGGCTGTATGTAACATCTTATACTTGCCGTCAGTTCTCTTCTCCCCTCTAGAAGCTGCAGTCAAATAGGCAGTTAGATTGCAGGTGTTATTCCTGTCATCCTTCCAAAAAAGTGAGTCCTCAAACTGCTCTGTAGTTGTACATAGTTCTAGGTAATAGATTAAAATATGGTTATACATACCATTTGTCTTCAGTTTTTTTTTTTTTTTTTTTTTAAAGTAAGAAAATACAGCATAAAACTATATAAACTGGCTATCACTGTAGTAGTATTGACCTGCAGACTAAAGTTGACATGTCAGTTTTACTGCAAGGTGAATGGCTGAAAATGAAGTTTTGTTTTGTTTTTACAGAACAGATAATTTTTTTTTGTTTTTCATTATATTTTATAAAAATGGGAAAAAAACAATAGGCCAAAAGGAAAAAAAAAATTATAATTAAAACAGTCCAGCAATTATTATGGATATAAAGTTTCATGTGTTTTGCACCTTATTGCCAGTTACCACATTGATCATGCAGTCTAATCTGCAGGAAACATGTAATAGCTGAGCTGAGCAGAATGATTCATAGTTTCTCTAGGAAAAAACATTCCATATAGCTTAATTTTAATTTATTTAAGACCCTGTTAATTCTGGTCTTAGCAATCCAGTAGGCAGTCCTGATCAGAGAATGACAGCCTTCCCCTCAGAAGTGTATGTATATGAATAGCTGTCAGTTATTTGGACTGCCCACTGGGCTCTTAAACCCAGATTTAGCAGGGGTTTCAATTGATGAAATTTACGTTCTGCTGAGTCTTTTCACCCACAACTATTTCTCAGTCTGGTCAGCAGCTCCTGCTTTAAAACAGGAGGCAGATCGGACTGCATGATAAATGTGACAGGTTCCCTTTACACGGCACCAGAACCTGTCCCTTTGACACTATTAACACGTGTCCAACAGCAACTTCACACATTTGCCATATGCTTAAATGCTAATTTTTATTTTTAGTCTTTACCTGTGTTTGAGTGTGTCACACACTGTATGTGTTCAGAGCAACCTTAGAAGCAAATATGTGTCAGGAAATTATTTGGCAGGGCGGTCTGTTGAGATGTCTCCAGTTACTGGTAATGTATGTATCAGATTTGTATTCCTTGCACTTCTCGTGCACCTGTTTCTGCCATTTAAAAGCCATCTTGGGAAATGAGACATAAAAAAATATGGCAGCTGCAGACACTTTTGCAGCAGCAGGTTATTTTGTCTTATTCATTTTTTTTTTTTTATTATTTGCTTTTCCCTTTTATCATGGGGTTTGTATGTATTTAAATGTCAGAGTACAGTATGCTGGTGAAAGGAGCAATGCCACTACTGCAGTTGCTGTGATACAAGATATGGGTATATGTGTCATATTTTAGACTGGGAACTGATCCAGTTACTGCTTTTAAGGCAGGTAACTGACAGCGGAAACCCACTCTATTTCCAGGTCCTTAGAGGCTTATCGGGTGTAGCTCTGCGGATTTTCATCATATTCTTCTCCTGTCATCAATGGGTTCATGTGATGCCTAGGAATGTCAGGATCTCCTTAATCTTTATCAGATTGGCAGCACAATACTTTAGACTTGCATTTCATAGGCTTTCTTCATTATACAGATTGGATTAACAATAGAAATAATTTATAAAATATCCACGCTAAACATTAAAGGAACAAGTAAAACAAATACATTGGATTTAATGGTCTAACATTTTTGTCATATACAGTGGGGAAAAAAGTATTTAGTCAGCCACCAATTCTGCAAGTTCTCCCACTTAAAAAGATGAGAGAGGCCAGTAATTTTAATCACAGGTACACTTCAATTTTGAGAGACAGAATGTGGGGGGGGGGGGGGGGGGATGAATACAGGAAATCACATTGTAGGATTTCTAATGAATTAATTGGTAAAGTCCTCGTTAAAATAAGTATTTGGTCACCTACAAGCAAGCAAGATTTCTGTCTCTCACAGACCTGTAACTTCTTCTTTGAGAGTCTCCTTTGTCCTCCACTCATTACCTGTATTAATGGCACCTGTTTGAACTTGTTATCAGTAATAAAAGACACCTGTTGACAACCTCAAACGGTCACACTCCAAACTCCACTATGGCCATGACCAAAGAGCTGTTGAAGGACACCAGAAACAAAATTGTAGACCTGCACCAGGCTAGGAAAACTGAATCTGCAATAGGCAAGCAGCTTGGTGTGAAGAAATCCACTGTGGGAGCAATTATCCAAAAATGAAAGACATACAAGACCACTGATAAGCTCCCTCGATCTGGGGCTCGACGCAAGATCTCACCCTGTGGTGTAAAAATGATCACAAGAATGGCGAGCAAATATCCCAGAACCACACGCGGGGGACCTAGTGAATGACCTACAGAGAGCTGGGACCAAAGTAACAAAGGCTACCATCAGTAACACCCTACACTGCCAGGGACTCAAATCATGCAGTGCCAGACATGTCCCCCTTCTTAAGCCAGTACATGTCTGGGCCTGTCTGAAGTTTGCTAGAGAGCATTTGGATGATCCAGAAGAGGATTGGGAGAATGTCATATGGTCAGATGAAACCAAAGTAGAACTTTTTGGTAAAAACTCAGCTCATCATGTTTGGAGGAGAAAGAATGCTGAGTTGCATCCAAAGAACACCATACCTACTGTGAAGAATGAGGGTGGAAACATCATGCTTTGGGGCTGTTTTTCACCTGGATGCTAATGTCTCTGAGCAAGTAGTGGATCCTCTAACCTGTGGGGCTGATGACTTGGACCGTATCGGGGAGCGGAGTCTAAGGTGCTATTGGTCTTCATCATAGCCCGCCGCAAAACAGGATAGATTTGCTGCGGCAGATGACACCCAGGTCGCTACCCCCAATACGGCTCGACCACACAGGTAACTGGGCAAGGCGCGGTACAAGAGGATGAGACAGAGGCATAGTCAACGTTGCAGAAGGTCGAGGCAGGCGGCAAAGGTTCGTAGTCAAATAACGTATCGGGAAGGTCTGGGTACACGGGTATGGCAAACAGGCTATAGGGAATGCTTTCTCTCAGGCAAAAGGCACTGAAGATCCGGCAGGGGTGTGTGAGAGGAGCAGGAACTTATAATGTGGTGTTCAGGTGCAAGACTTATTATGGGCGCACTGGCCCTTTAAATTTCAGAGCTCCGCCGTGCGCGCGCCCTAGGAGACAGGGACGAGCGCAGCGGAGCTGTGTTACAGTGGAAACAGAGCGAGGTAAGTGACGGGCCAGGATTCGCATGCGGGCGCGTCCTGCGATGCGAATCCCGGCCCCGCCTACAGACGGGGACCCCGGGACACTGCGCTCACGGCCGGAGCTTGCGGCCGGAGCGCAGAGCGTGACAGTTGCCCAGCAACAGCCCCAAAACATCACTGCTCTAGAGGAGATTTGCATGGAGGAATGGGTCAAAATACCAGCAACAGTGTGTGATAACCTTGTGACGACTTACAGAAAATGTTTTTATCTTTTTCATTGCAAACAAGGGTATGTAACAAAGTATTGAGATGAACTTTTTTATTGACAAAATACTTATTTTCCACCATAATGTGCAAATAAATTCTTTAAATATCAGACAATGTGATTTTATGGATTATTTTTTTTTTTTTTACATCAGGAGCACAGTGCTCTCTGCTGACATCTCTGTCCATTTAAAGAACTGTCCAGAGTAGGAGAAAATCCTCATAGCAAACATATGCTGCTCTGGACAGTTCCTAAAATGGACATGGATATGTCAGCAGAGAGCACTGTGCTCATGATGTCAGCAGAGAGCACTATGTTCCAAAAAGAAAATTTCCTCTGTAGTATTCAGCAACTAATTAGTACTGGAAGGATTAAGAATTTTTATAGAAGCAATTTACAAATCTGTTTAACTTTCTAGCACCAGTTGATTTAAAAAATAAATAAATAAATAAATAAAAGTTTTTAAACCCCTTTAAACCCTGATTACTCTGAAACATCCAAGCATCAGAGTAATTCATAGTGTCCTGGCATAGGGCTGCCTGCACCAATTTTATGCTGCCTCCCACAATTAATCAGAACATGTTTATGAGTACATGGGAGACTTAGTTTGGCTTGGGAGAGATGTTGTTGGTCTAATAAGTGACCAACTTACAGCTATCTCATGTGTTTATCCCAAGCTATATATGGGAATATTTACAAATGACCCACCCTTAAAACCAACCCCACAAACAATGGGAATAGTATGGATATAAGGGTAGGGCCACAGAATATTTGCTGAGAATTTTTCAGAAAAAAACAATGTGCAAAATATCCGCAGCATTTACACTAGCTTCAAAATCAATTTGATCCACACATTACTAAAAATTTTACAAAATATAAGCACAGGTTTTCCACATTGACTTTAATGCAGAATTTATAACATATTTTTAATGTAATTTGCATATTCAGCAGTAAATTTCTCCATGAAAATTGCAATAAATCCACACCAAAATAGGCACAATTTGGTGTAGAATTTCTGCTATAGATGTTGGTCCAGAAAACACTTTCTCAGGTGTGAGCTTTTGGATATTTAGACAATTCTTAACCAAGTTAGGTTAGCATCATTTTTTGCTCTTATATAAATGACATTTATGGTCTACCTACTTTACTCATGGTGGGTCAGTGGCTGTAGTGGGTAATATATCAGCTGCTAAGTAGTACAGTGATCCCTCAACTTACAATGGCCTCAACATACAATAGTTTCAACATACAATGGTCTTTTCTGGATCATTGTAACTTGAAACCAGACTCAACATACAATGCTTTGGAATCTGTGAAATGTGTCAATGGCTGGAAGAGCCGACCAATCAGAATGGATATTTCACTGGTAAAACCCCTGTATTCCTAAAGTGTATGCACTGACTGGTGTCTGGTAGCGCCCCCTACAGTACAGGATGGTATTACATGTTCTGTACTATTTACCTGTGCCAGGGTTAGCTGCTCCTTTGGGCATTAGGTGAGGGCGGCTGCATTTTCCTTTTTTTTTAGGATATTGCGTGTTCTGTACAGGACCCTGAAGAAGCTTCTGTCCTCTTCATAGACCAGTGTTTCCCAAAGAGGTTGCCTCCAGCTGTTGCAAAACTACAACTCCCAGCATGCCCGGACAGCCTTTGGCTGTCCGGGCATGCTGGGAGTTGTAGTTTTGCAACAGCTGGAGGCAATCTCTTTGGGAAACACTGACATAGAGAGTGAGGTTTCCACAGAGTTATGGTCTCAACATACGATGGTTTCAACATACAGTGGTCCCTCAACATACGATGGTAATTCATTCCAAAAGAGCCATCGTTTGTCGAATCCATCGTATGTTGAGGAATTCGTGCAATGTAAAGTATAGGAAGCTGTACTCACCTGTCCCCGCTGCTCGAGATGGTGTCCCCGCCGCTCCCGATGGTGACCCCGGGCCTCCGCTGGGCTCTCCGCTGTCTTCTCTGGTCCTCCGCTGTCTTCTCCGGTCCTCCGCTATCTTCTCCGGTCCTCTTCTGTCTTCTACGGTCCTCTGCTTTCTTCCTCAAGGCCTTACTGGGCTTGCGTAGCGAAGTCATTACGCCGCTGCGTACGCCATTCCTATTGGATGACGTGCGCAGCAGCGTATTGACGTCATCGGAGAGGGCCGAGAAGACACCGGAAGACCAGCGCTGGACCCGGAGGGCACCCCGGAGCATCATGGAGGGGTAAGTAATACTTACCGCACTACACGGGGAACATTAAGCTGCTATCCGGCAGCAGCTTAAGCATTTGGCGCTGCCGGATAGCACTTAATTCGATGGCCCCGACATAAAAAAGCATCATATGTCGATGCTGACATCGACATGCGATGGCCTCCGAGAGGCCATCGTATGTCGATTTGATCGTAGGTCGGGGGGGTCACTGTACAATGGTCGTCCCAGAACCAATTAATATTGTAACTTGAGGGGACCACTGTATGTGACAGCACAGTATAAATAACAAATGTTTTTATCCAAGAATACTATGGTTTCATGCCTACAATCTTGTCATTTTATGTTTTAATATTGGGGACATAACTGAAGCCAGCTGCATAGACAAAACATTTCAGCTGCATCATATCCCTAGAAGCATGCTGTTGTCATTGGTCTGCTATGTACTGGATATTCAGAAATACGGTTGCCCTGTTTTTGCAGAGGTCTGCTTGACATGGCTTGTCAGTGGATGAATAATATATTGTCCTCTAAGTAGAAGATGAATCCTAAGTGTACTTTAAATAGACAAGAATAGATGTGGCTCAATGCTTATGTTAATTGAATTAAATTGGACATTACTTACATATTCCTATTGATCGTAAACGCTATTTCCTTAGACAGTTTTGATAAAGGTGATATTATGTCTAAGATAGAAAAAAAGTGTTCCCAGCAGCTAATCAGAACCCAAATTGAATTTATTAAACTGCACAAAAGATATTTAGACTGATTGTTTTCAATGGAAATGGAGGCTACTATTGTTACAGGCTCTCATGGGAGCAGATTGTTCATTATGAAGTGAAACACTTGAAAAATTGTGGTCTCAAGGACAAAACAACACAGAACTTCCCATTTCTTATGAGACCCCAAGTTTCAAACCACTAAGAGCAATTTGAGTAAGGAATACAAAACATTCAAGGGCTTTGTCAGTTCCAGTAGTAAGGCATAGGGGTCATATATAGAGATGAGCGAACTTACAGTAAATTTGATTTGTCACGAACTTCTCGGCTCGGCAGTTGATGACTTTAGCCTGCATAAATTAGTTCAGCTTTCAGGTGCTTCCGTGGGCTGGAAAAAGTGGATACAGTCATAGGAGACTCTTTCCTAGGACTGTATCCACCTTTTCCAGCCCACCGGAGCACCTGAAAGCTGAACGAATTTATGCAGGCTAAAGTCATCAACTGCCGAGCCGAGAAGTTTGTGACGAATCAAATTTACTGTAAGTTCGCTCATCTCTAGTCATATACACAGAGCACTCTCCCCGATTAAAAAGAAAACTGTGCTGTTATTATTTCACAACCGCAGTGTCTTGTCATCTGCTCTGTAATGAACTATGCAATGTACTGGCGGTAGAAAAGGAATCTATTACAGCAGAACATCACTTGATACTGCTCTAGAGAATTTACATTTAAAGGGGTACTACAGTGGGAAAAAAATGTTTTCAGATCAACTGGTGCCAGAAAAATGAACAGATTTGTAAATTACTTCTATTTAAAAATCTTAATCCTTCCAGTACTTATCAGCTGCTGTGTACTACAGAGGAAGTTCTTTTCTTTTTGAATTTCTTTTCTGTCTGACCACAGTGCTCTCTGCTGACAGTTTTGTCCTTGTTAAGAACTTTCCAGAGCAGCAGTCTACTTTGGACTGTTCCTGACATGGACAGAGGTGTCAGCAGAGAGCACTGTGGTCAATCTGGAAAGAACTACACAATGTTCTCTGTAGTATACAGCAGACGTACTGGAAGGCTTAAGATTTTTTTTAAAGAAGTCATTTACAAATTTGTATAACTTTTTGGCACCAGTTTATTTGAAAACATTTTTTCACCTGAGTACCCCTTTAACTCATTCACTATCCTAGATCGCAAAGTTACTGCTGCAGTCCCAGTCTTTCCTGGATTACCAACTTGTATGAATATCTGCTTCTGTTTCTTGTACAGTTTCAAATTATTTATCCCTTCTCTTCCTTGAGAATAATTGACAGATCAATGGAATGTTTGACCTAATATCAACCCTCTTGTTCTATAATACTGACTTTCTTAGTAGCCCTCTGGGTAATTGCAGTCGGAAAATGACAGCATTATATATTTAGTGCTCTTTACGCAGTCATCATCTCTGATGTGATCTGTCTGCCCAGGGATAGACACTCTGTATGTATATGTCCATTTTTGATCCTTCTGCAGTATATCTGGCAAAAATGGCTTTCACCTTGTTGACTCTTTTAAGTCCATATTAAAAAAAAAAAAATCTAAATCATGATTTTTTGTTGATGATTCCATTGCCTCCACATTCGTAGACCATTTCCTAGGAATCCAGAGTGGGGATGCACGTGAGAATTAAAGGACCTGGGGAAGATTAACCATTTTAATTATAGCCACCCTCACAGCCAGCAAAAGAGGCAACTTTATCCAAATGTTCCATGTTCATTTTTTGGCTATTTTCTTTACTATGGGATTGAAATTAAGTTTTACAAAGTTCTTAACCTTGGAGCTAATACTAACTCCAAAAGAATCCAGCCCCAGGATTCTCAGCCCTCTTTCGGTTTGGTATCCTCCCATAAATGACCGCAAGGAGAGAGGACTTCTCCCAATTAAGTTTAGCAAAGTTCTTAACCTTAGAGCTAATACTAACTCCAAAAGAATCCAGCCCAAGGATTCTCAGCCCCCTTTCGGTTTGGTATCCTCCCATAAGTGACCGCAAGGAGAGAGGACTTCTCCCAATTAAGTTTAAAGGGGTACTTATCCCCTAAAAAAAAAATGTCTGGCCGCTGAGTCAACCACGGCTTTGACTCCGGATTAAAAACCGTACTGCAACCGCATATGTTTCTTTTTGGACGTCAATGGGAAACGCACATGTATACCAATCCATACGGGAAACCGTATACGCTTTTTACTTTGCACATGTGCATTTGCATCCTAAAGTCTCCACCCAACCCCCCCCCCCATTAAAAATGGACAAAATTTGCAAAAAAATTGTTTTTTTTATTTAAAAATGGACGGAGCCATATGCACTTTTAAAAACAGTGTATGGTTTAAAAATGCATACTGTTTACTTTTTCCCATACAGTTCCATCCGTTTTATTTTATTTTTTTGCCATACGGTTTTCTTTAGAAAAACTGATTGAAAACAGTATGGCAAAAACGTGATGTGAACCCAGCCTAATTCCCCAAATTCCTGTAGCACCTTTTTAATTTAATCCTGGTATTCCAGGAAAAACTTTTTTTTTAAATATTTTAACTGGCTCCAGAAAGTTAAACAGATTTGTAAATTACTTCTATAAAAAAAAAAAAAATCTTAATCCTTCCAATAATTATCAGCTGCTGAAGTTGAGTTGTTCTTTTCTGTCTGGCAACAGTGCTCTCTGCTGACATCTCTGCTTGTCTTGTGAACTGCTCAGAGTAGAAGAGGTTTGCTATGGGGATTTGCTTCTACTCTGGACAGGTCCCGAAACAGGTGTCATCAGAGAGCACTTAGATAGAAAAGAACAACTCAACTTCAGCAGCTCATAAGTACTGAAAGGATTAAGATTTTTTTAGTTGAAGTAATTTACAAATCTGTTTAACTTTCTGGAGCCAGTTGATATATATCCCAAAAAAATGTTTTCCCTTTAAGTTCCTCCTATCAAGCCAGTCATTCCTATTGAGCCAGTGAGGGTTACACCTGAAATACCCTTTTTGCCCCCTCTCTACCAGCCTTCAAATCTTCTATAATTACAGAACCAAGGGAGTATCATCTGATCCTGATATCAGATCATACATCACCCTTAAAACCATCACATATAGCCAAATCAATACAAGATACTGACCCATGAGTTTTGGAGTAGCAAGAAAAGGCTTCCACGTCTGGATTTAATACCCTCCATGCATCGTTCCAGACTATTTCTTTCACTGTCTTTGCCAATGGAGTAGAATGCAGAAAGCAGACCTTTTCCTATCCTACCAAGGATTAAAAGTGCAAATAAAATCTCCAGTAGCAAATATAAGGAAGTGTTCCTTAGGCTGCGTTCACATGGCCGTCAAAATCCGTCCCGTTCTTCTCCCATCAAAAATAAAGACGGACTTTAAAAAAAAAAAAAATGGACAATAACGAATGCAAATGGATGTTTGGATCCATTATTTTTCAGTTAACAAACCAAAACATACTCAGAAGTAAAAACGGATCAAAAAACGGATTGAAAAAACGGATCAAAAAATGGATGACATTAAAGGTTCATTTGTTTTCCATAGACTTCAATGTAAAATTTACTGTATCTGTTTTTTTCTTCATTTTTTTTTTTGATGGGGGAAAAAAATCCTGCATGCACCGTCTTTTCTCCCGTAAAAAAAAAAAAAAATGGAAATGAGTGCAGACGGGTGCAAACGGATGTGAAAGGAGTGTAAAAAAAAAATTCTATTGACATCAATGGGATTATTTTACAACCGTTTGTAATCCGTTTACAAGCAGCAACAACGGAACCTAAACGGGGAAAAAAAACGGGGACAGACGGCCGTGTAAACGCACCCTTACACTTCAAAAATTTAAGGAGTAATGTAGAAGGCGAGTATCATTTCCTGACCCATAACATTATAAATAGCTATAAACCTACCCCTGTCATTGATCAATTTATGCTTAACCAAAAATAGAGATACCAGATAAATAATTAGTAAAACAAAGAATAAAATTCCTTATGGGCCCATTTTCTTCTCAACATTGTTTCTTTAGCCACATGGGTTTTAAGCCTGCAGAAAATGGCAGGAAGGTACTTCTGTACTATATCAAATACCACCATCCTCTTCGCACTCCCCATTCCCCCAAAATTCCACGCAAAAATCTTAATAACACAATCCTAAAAAAAAAAAAAATACCCTATGGTTGGGTTCGGTTCCCACCTCCCAATTCCCCACTCCCTAAATAGACTGCGGTATCTTGTACATCACCATTAACCCCCCACTCTCCCCCGACAACTATTGTAACTCTTAGGGTGTGTTCCCACAGGACGTATATGCAGCGTATTTGACGTTGCACAAATTTTACGGCAGCAGCGGGAAATACACTGCGTATCCCTTGCTCACTATACACACAGGGCTTTCCGGCGGCAGCCCTATGTGTGCAGTGAGGTTTGGAGGCGGGGCCGCGCGTCACAGACACTCCGGGACACGGCCCCGCCTCCAAAACTCACTACACACATAGGGCTGCCGCCGGAAAGCCCTGTGTGTATAGTGAGCAAGGGATACGCAGCATATGCCGTAAAATTTGCGTAGCGTCAAATACGCTGCATATACGCCCTGTGGGAACGCACCCTAAAGAGAATATATAGTCATCCATTCCCTCTCTCAGTCATGATCATATTCCCTTACTCTCTAACCAACTAGTTGCCTACTGTGCTTTATTAAAAATAATATATATATATATATATATATATATATATATATATATATAGTAGATTAGTTAGGAGTAGCCGTATTAGTCCAGTGATGCAAAAAGCAAAATCATCATGACTTGATAAAGGGAGGAATCCCGAAAGCTTGTCTCTACATAATCTTGTTAGTCCAATAAAAAAGGTATTGCAAGATACTGCTACTACTGATGATTTAGCTTTATATATATATATATATATATATATATATATATATATATATATATATATATATTGTCATAATACAAAATTCTGAGCTTAGAGGGGAACAAAAGGGAAATTAAGATCTTCACCTCCACTAGCCTTTTTTTGTCCCCTTTATTTTAAGGAGTGTCTTTTTACTTGAGTTTCTTTAGAATAGTCAGGGGAAAAAAACATTTTAGCTCAAGGTCACCATCTTATGTGCGCTTTTTAGTAGAATGTCACCAACATTTGCGCTAATAGATTTCACCAGAGTGGTTCTGGTGGAGTAGGCCTGGTATAGGCCTCATAGCTGGAGCTCTGTGGGACCGAATATTTTGGGGAGCCAATATTTTTACAAAACTCTTCATATGTCCATTCTTAGCCCCTTCAGGAAGGCCCACAAGCCTCAGATTCTTTTGTCCTTGATCTGACTTCCATATGTATAAGCCAGGCCTTCATAGATTTTTGCCCTTTGTATAAATCCATAGTAGATTTTTTAAAGATTTTAACATGTGATTATAGCAAAAGAACCACATCCTCCAACACCACCATTTTATTTTGTTTCTTATTTAAAGAGGTACTCTTGTGGAAATTTTTTATTTTTATTTTTTCAAATCAACTGGTGCCAGAAAGTTAAACATATTTGTAAATTACTTCTATTAAACAATCTTAATCCTTTCAGCATTTATCAGCTGCTGTATGCTCCAGAGAAAATTGAATTGTTCTTTTCTGTCTGACCACAGTGCTCTCTGCTGACACCTTTGACCATGTCGGGAACTATCTGGAGGAGGAGAGGTTTGCTATGGGAATTTGCTTCTACTCTAGACAGTTCCTGAAAAGAACAACGCAACTTCCTGTGGAGCATACAGCAGCTGATAAATACTGGAGGGATTAAGATTTGTAAATAGAAGTAATTTACAAATTTAAAAACGCAAAAGAGAAAAATAGCCAGCACAACTACCTAATATACAGGTGTACGCTTCTGTGGCAAATACAGAATGTACAAAAAAGAAAGAAAGGTTGCAGCAGCACTCTTAGTCAAAAAATGGAGGCTCTTAGCACACTTTTTGATCAAAACGTGTCCCCCATCTATGAGTGCTGCTGCAACCTTTCTTTCTTTTTTGTACACTCTAATTTACACATTTGTTAAACTTTCTGGATCCAGTTAATATGAAAAAAAAAAATGTTTTCCAGAGGAAAAAAAAGTTCTCTCTCAGGAAGGTGACATCAGTAGCCAGGGTTCCTATCTGGAGAGAAAGGTCACTAATGGCTTTATGACAGACTTGTACTTCTTTCAAAATAATTTGCGTAGTAGCCATAACTTACCTGTTTGTAGGGCCCATCCTCCAACATTACTGGTCTTAACTCCAGAAGGCGATGGTTTCACACATTTCTCAATATTGGAATTGTTGCGCGCCCCCCCCCCTTTTGGAGTCCTGTGACCCTCAACCTCTGATTTGACTTTGGAGGCATTTTCTTTATTGTTTAACATAGGTCAATCAAAGAGAGTGGAAGGGAAAAAGAAAATAAATGATTTGAATACTTTCCTTTACTGCTTGCAAAGATACATGGATCCGTGCGAATCAATTCTAGATGAAAGTATTTTTTATTCAGCATAAGTCAAATTTAGTAAATGATGGTAACAAAAAAGTAATCTACTAAGGAGGACAACCACAAATTTTTCAAGTTAACACTTCAGGGAAGAGGCCCCCCAGTCTATCACCTCAAAGAGGCGTAGAATGTCCACTTCCTACAATGTGGTTTCCCATCTAAAAAATTATTAAAATGATTTCCCTTTAATTTCTTTGAGGTATGTTTTCCAAAGCTAGAATGTTATGGTATTAAACAGACATATCAAGTATATGCCATGAACTTAAAAAGTTTGGTGAACATGTTCTTTGTGAGGTGAGAAAGTTTTCCAAGTTGAATTTTCTTTTATTAAAGAATACTACATACAACACAAAACAACATTTCAGAGGTTTCTTTCCTTCATCAGATGCCATGACTTTCTTTGGAGCCATGATCCAAGATGCCATGACTTTCTTTGGGACCATGATCCCAGATGCCATGACTTTCTTTGGAGCAATTTTTTCTTTATTTGTGCAACTCTGGTGATTGGACTAGCCCTACTGCATGTGACTTCTGGTTGGCAACATCGTGACAAGCAGCCCTCTCCATACCTTGTACTTGTTTTTATTTTATTTTAGTGATGGTCCATATACAGAGAGCACAGAACTGAAAAGAAACAGCTCCGTACATTGGCCCTCATTTACAAAGACTGGAGTGTCGGTTAGGTTTTTTTTTTTCAGTGTACTCGTCTTTTTTTTCCTTGTGATTTACTAATCTGTCGCCCAATTTCCCTTTCTTTCTGTCGCAGGTGTTTTTTTCTGTCGCACAAAATGTATTCTGTGTGACAGAAAAAAGTCTCTGCAAATTCTGACTACATTAGTGCTTATACTACTACCCCCATCATGGAACAGAGTCTGTTCCATGTTGGGGGCAGTAGTGCAGGAGCTGAGGGATTGATCGCACCGGGTCTCACTTCTGAGACCCGATCCGATCAGATGTTATTAAGCAGGGGAGTTGGCGGCATGTTCCGATCCCCTGCAATGTACTGTAAACTTTCATTTTAAAATTCCCCACCAGTCCACCAGGAGCCCTGAATGGCCGGGACCAAGGAGCCAATCAGAGATCCGGGCACAGTTTTAATATAGAAGCGCTGTGGTGGGCAAAGATGTATAGAATCGCTGGGGGGTATATATCTGGCCCCTCCAGCATTTCTATATATCTTTCCCCCTGCTGCGCTATATCAAACCTAGTTGCCGCTGCGCTTGAATAAATGTACTGCCCCCCCAGCGCTATTATATATCTATACTGACCCCCGCTGCGCATATACTGACCCCCGCTGCTCATATTTATATATATACTGCCCCCCCCCCAAGCTGCGCATATTAATCTTAATGTTCTCCCTCCCCTGGCTGCCAATGAATGAAAACTCTATTAGCGGGGGAGCGGAGGCTGCTGCCCGCTCTTGCTGCTAAGAGTTTGTAATTCATAGCGGGCAGCAGCTGCATATCATGCTGTGGGGGTCAGACATATGGATATATGTCTGACCCTCGCAGCATACATAAACAAATGCCGGCTCACCGCTATGAATGACAAGTAAAGCAGTGCAGGTAGCGGAGGCTCCGCTGCTGCTGCCAATAGCTTACTTGTCATTCATAGCGGCGAGCCGGCATTTGTATATGTATGCTGCGAGGGTCAGACATATATCCATATGTCTGAACCCCACAGCATGATATGCAGCTGCTGCCCGCTATGAATGACAAACTCTTAGCAGCGAGAGCTGGCAGCAGCCTTCCGCTCCGCCGCTAATAGAGTTTTCATTCATTGGCAGCCAGGGGAGGGAGAACATTAAGATTAATATGCGCAGCTTGGGGGGGGGCAGTATACATATAAATATGCGCAGCGGGGGTCAGTATATGCGCAGCGGGGGTCAGTATAGATATATAATAGCGCTGGGGGGGCAGTACATTTATTCAAGCGCAGCGGGCACTAAGTTTGATATAGCGCAGGAGGGGGAAAAATATATAGAAACACTGGAGGGGCCAGATATATACCCCCCCCCCCCAGCGATTCTATACATCTTTGCCCACCACAGCGCTTCTATATTAAAACTCTGCCAGGAGCCCTGATTGGCTCCTCGGTCCCGGCCATTCAGGGCTTCTGGTGGGTAATTTAAAAATGAAAGTTTACTGTACATTGCAGGGGATCAGAACATGCCGCCCGCTCCCCTGCTTAATAACATCTGATCGGATCGGGTCTCAGAAGTGAGACCCGGTGCGATCAATCCCTCAGCCCCTATACTACTACCCCAACATGGAACAGACCCTGTTCCATGCTGCGGGTAGCAGGATTTACTCCGTTTTGAGTAATTTCCCGACAGCTCTGAGCTGTCGGGTTTCTGTGAAGCAAAACTCACAGGTTTTCCTGTGAGTTTTCTTCCCACTCGGAGGGTTTTTTCTCTTTTTGTCGGGAACACGCCCCTTTTGTCTGGAAAAACGCCCCTTTTGTAGTTTTTTTTTCCCACTCTGAGTGATTTTGATTTTCTCGGGTTGTGCGCCAGATTGTGGCGCAAATTCTGGCGCAGACAGAATTCTGGCGCAAACCCGAGAAAATGTGTCGGAATCCTGTTAGTAAATGAGGGCCATTGTGTAGTGCCCATGCTGCGTTACTTCACAACCACTGCACTGTAGTAGTTGTGTAGTGGCCAATCAGATACCGCATTCTGGATAATAATTATTTATTTATGTATTTCTGAATGTCCCTCAAATAAGGTCATTCTTTATCAGTCTTTTTTTTTAAACTCATTGTATCACACATTCATTTGCAGAAATCCTATGAGGAAAACATGATGACAAAGTAGGTTACAATGATAAATTATCGTTTGCTATGTTCCAAATACTTTTAGCAGCAGATATATTATTATTGAAAACCAAGAAAACTCTCCTTTGGAGTAACAGTAAAAAAAGAGAAAAGAGGAAAGGCGCTCCCTGTGTAATAAAGTCAGCACGAGGGTAGAGAGGAAAATTAATGCAATATCCGTGCTCACCCTGCTAAGTTGTTTGAGGACATACACAACTATGCTGAAAACATGTGATTTTTAAGGATCACAATCCTGTGGTCTGCAGCCTTCCTGAAGGATATGTGGAATGAAACAAGACTTCAAGGAGAAACCAGGATTTTCGGTGCTGACCAAAGAGAAGGTATCGGAGCCCAGGTAAAGGAAGGAGGTTTATTAGCAACGCGTTTCACCGCGCTTGCGCGGCTTCATCAGGCTTAATACACGGCAGTTGTACCAGATATATATACCCCCACGGGATTAACCCATGAAGTGCATAATTAAAATATATTCCAAAACAACAATATAAAATGTATAAATAACAATGAGCATATATATACATTTATAACACTCAGCACTGATCTTAAAAAAATATTATATAAATTACAACTATAAACTTAAGAGAACATGTATAAAGGTAAAAAATGAAAAACAATAAAAAACAAAATTTGAATTTGTTTTCACAAACATTTAATCACAAATATAATTTTATTACTAATTTCAATAACGAAGTTACTAACATTAAAAAAATATTATCAAAACATTGGCCCATTTTGTGTAATGATCCAATTCTCAAAAGCTTTCTTCCTACTACTCCTAATATTACATTTAGAAGATCTCGTAATTTACAAAATCTTATTGCCCCTGGTAAATTGAAACCTATAGTTATAGACACAGTTCAGACGGTTGCCATCAGATCTCCATGCGGTCGGTCTCGCTGCATGTGCTGTGATTTAATTAAATCTACAACTGTATTCAAATCAGCGCATACACATAAAGAATACAAAGTCAAAGGTAATCTTACCTGCGACACTAATTTTGCCATATATTTACTGTCTTGTCAGTCCGGTTTACAATATGTGGGCCGCTCTGTACAAACAGTTCGGGCACGTATGAATCGCCACAGATGGAATATCAGACATGATTATATGCTACACAGCATTTCTAAACATTTTTCATTAAAACACAATAGTTGCATAGAGTCTTTAAATTTGATTATTTTGGAATCAGTTCCAAAAGGTATTTCCAATAGATTCCAACGTCTAATTAACCGTGAGAGTTTTTGGATTCATAAGTTGGTAACTTTATTTCCGCACGGTTTGAATGAGACAATTGAAAATACTCGTTGATTTTGTTCTATCTGTCATTTAGATTATTCATATTCTCATCAATATATTTTATATATATGTTTTATTCATTAATCTTTTATCTGAATACTTTTCTTCTATTTTTGAACCGGTTCTGACAGTGCGTTTTTCCGCGAAATTTCTATAAAAATGTGCTTCCTTTATTTGATGCTCTTGGTATGAATCAGGCAACTCTTTCTACTAATCATTTGGTTAAATTGGTTACGCCTGATGGGAACCTTGTTCTTGTTCTTATCTTCCATCAAATTCACACCATGCGGCTATTTTGTTTTTTATTGTTTTTTCATTTTTTACCTTTATACATGTTCTCTTAAGTTTATAGTTGTAATTTATATACTTAATATTTTATTAAGATCAGTGCTGAGTGTTATAAATGTATATGTATGCTCATTGTTATTTATACATTTTATATTGTTGTTTTGGAATATATTTTAATTATGCACTTCATGGGTTAATCCCGTGGGGGTATATAACCCTGGTACAACTGCCGTGTATTAAGCCTGATGAAGCCACGCAAGCGCGGTGAAACGCGTTGCTAATAAACCTCCTTCCTTTACCTGGGCTCCGATACCTTCTCTTTGGTCAGCGCCGAAAATCCTGGTTTCTCCTTGAAGTCTTGTTTCATTGGAGTAACAGTGACCTTTTTGTCTTTTTAATGTATTTCTACATACTTACAAACGACGTCAATGAATAAACTGCAAATTGCTTTATGTCAGCTTATTCACAAATGCAAAACTGTGCATGAGATTCTTGTTTTACTCCTGACAATATTGTGCCTTTTGTGACTATTGGGTGGGGGCACTATTAGTGGGTGACAACTGTGTGGTGGTACTATTAGGGGGTGACTACTGGGTGGGGCACTTTTAGGGAATGACTACTCGGTGGAGGAACTATTAGGGGGTGACTAGGGAGTGGGGCACTATTAGAGGGTGACTACTGGGTGGGGCACTATTATGGGGTGACCACTGGGTGGGGACACTAGAGGAGGTGAGAAGCACTATTATTGTGTGGGGCACTATGTATAGTAAATGTGTATGGGTGTGACTGGAAACTTGTTTGTCTGACAGATTTTACGAAGTTGCCATGACCATTTAGTCCAAAAGGGAAAAAAAGTGAATGACTCCGATCAGAGAGCACATCCTCTGTGAGTCACTGGATATATATAACTGCACTGAAGTCACTATGTGGTTACTATATGGGGGGTCATATTGGTCTGTGTTTAGTGTTTTGTCCTCTGTGTAGTAGTATTAATGGTAATGTTTGTATTAGTATGCAGGGTTTTGTTTAGTTACAGTATGATGGTATTATGTAAAGTGTGTAGAGTGACAGTGGCACAGTTCAAATGCAGAGATTTCCTACAATTTTTTTTTTCATTATTTGTTCATTTAATTGTTATTTTCCGTTATTATTATTATTAGTTTCTATATGATAAATGTTATTTTATAATCTATATATATATATATATATATATATATATATATATATATATATATATATATATATAAACTCAACGTGTGCATGTGTGTATGTGTGTATGTATGTATGTATGTGTGTATGTTCCAGCATCACGTCCAAACGGCTAAAAATATTAACATGAAACTTGGCACACATGTTAATTATATGTCAACAACAAACATAGGATAGGTGATTTAACCCTTACTCACCCCCATTTTCCAGGGGTGGGGTTTATGTTTAAAGTCCCATACAAGTCAATGGGAAATATATGTTACTGCATAACTTCCAAACGGCTGGAGATATTTCGATAATACTTGGTCACATGTTACTTATATGTCCACTTAAAATATAGGACAGTTAATTTAACCCTTAAATACCCCCCATTTGTGAGGGTCGGGGTTTTTGTTTAAAGTCCCATGCAAATCAATGGGAAATATATGTTCCCACATAACTTAACTATATATTTCAATAACTGGTACACATATTATGGGTCGAGATAGGAGGTCGGGATAGGAGGTTGGGATAGGAGGTTGGGATAGGAGGACGAGGATAGGAGGTCGGGATAGGAGGTCGGGATAGGAGGTCGGGATAGGAGGTCGGGATAGGAGGTCTGGATAGGAGGTCGGGATAGGAGGTTGGGATAGATGGACTGAATAGGAGGACAGAATAGGAGGTCGAGATAGGAGGACAGGATAGGAAGTTGAGATAGGAGGATGAGATAGGAGGATGGGATAGGAGTACAGGATATGAGGATGGGAAAGAAGGAGGAGATAGAAGGTCAGGATAGGAGGTCGGAATAGGAGGTCGGGATAGGAGGACGGGGATAGGAGGACGGGATAGGAGGTCGGGATAGGAGGACGGGATAGGAGGTCGGGATAGGAGGTCGGGATAGGAGGTCGGGATAGGAGGTCAGGATAGGAGGAGGGGATAGGAGGAGGGGATAGGAGGTCGGGATATGAGGTCGGGATAGGAGGTCGGGATGTGAGGACGGAATGTGAGGACGGGATGTGAGGATGGCATATAAGGTCGAGATATGATGACGGGATAGGAGGTCGGGATAGGAGGTCGGGATATGAGGACAGGATATGGGGTTGGGATATGACAACAATATATGAGGACGGGATGTGAAGTCAAAAGCTTCCTCCTTTGTTTATTTTCCTCCCCAAAAAGGATTAGAAAGGAAAAACCGGGCAACGCCGGGTACTCAGCTAGTAATATATATATACATATATATATAAATATATATATATATATATATATATATATATATATATATATATATATATATTGCTTTTATATATATATATATATATATATATATATATATATATATATATATATTTATCTAGTTGATACCATCTAGTGTGAACATCAGCCTACCAATATAATTGTACATTCCTGTGATCGACAACCATATTTTGCTAATGACTCTTTCCACCTGCCATCTTAATTAAAACAGCTATAAAAAAAAATGAGATTTATTCTAGAGATACAGCTACTGAAGAAGGGGTTGAATACTTTGTTTAGAGTACCCTAAAACACATCTAGCTTAGGCCAAAAGGACACATTGTGACAACCTCACTGACTTTGAGCCATTATTAATCCGTTATCAGTTCCAGCCACATTATCCAAAGATCCACCATTGCCACTAGGATCCATCTACCATAGCGAGATACACGCACCACTTATGGGATCTATCTACTAAATTACCTGCCGCTCCCGTGACTCCTTGTGCCTGCTCCGATCACTGACATCAGACGCCTCTGCCATGAGGGAGTACCATCAGTCTTCATTCAAGAAGCTCCAGAGCTATCGCACGGCAAACAAGCGCCATCTGGATCAGCCGAGCTTGGTGCTTGCAAGCGCACACAGGTCAGCTAATACATCCACTCACCAAAGCGGTAATATAATTATCTTTATATCAGTGACTTATTCATTAAATTTCGACAATCCAATACATTATTGTATCCATTCTACAATGACCCCAAACACACCTCAGAGATGATCACTGCCTTGCTAAAGAGAGTAGTCATGGAGTAATGG
Source organism: Hyla sarda (assembly GCF_029499605.1). Taxonomy (NCBI): domain Eukaryota; kingdom Metazoa; phylum Chordata; class Amphibia; order Anura; family Hylidae; genus Hyla; species Hyla sarda. The sequence continues at coordinate 61,317,251 of NC_079199.1, forward strand.
AAGAGGACGCCAGTGGCAACCTGTGAAGCTCTGGTGAACTTCATGCCGAAGAGGCTTAAGGCAGTGCTGGAAAATAATGGTGGCCTCACCATTATTGTTGCCAAGGTTTAGACATTAATGTTGTGTCCCCTCAAAATAACTCAACACACAGCCATTAAACACTGTTATACAGGCTGTGCACTCACTACTTTACATTGTAGCATAGTGTGATTTCTTCAATGTTGTCACATGAAAAGATAGAATAAAATATTTACAAAAATGTGAGGCTGTACTGACATTATAGTGGACCTAAAACAAAACCACAGATACAAACATATACAACCAATTCCAACAGAGATTATCTAGGGGATTCTGGAGTTTTACAGCTGGTTAAAACTCTTGTGTACTCTTGTCTCATAGTTGAGAAACAGATACCAAGACAAATTAGGTGGCACTTTCATGGGCACAATATACACAATTAACAGAATTGGAGTCTGGAGTAAAACAAGAACCCGATGCACAGTTCAGCATTTGTAAATCATCTGACATAAAGTGATGTGCAATCTATTCATAATAACCAAATGACACAGAATTTGCCATAAAATGTACTTTATTCATGAGCAAAAAATTGCAAAAATTAACACTTGACCAATGGTTGTGACAAAGCATTTTGCTGCCATGTAGCGGTCTATGACCAATTGAATTGTTGCTTTTAAATGGAATAAAGAAAGCTTATAGGGATATTCCCATTTGTATTTGGAGGTGGTGGTGGTGGGGGTGAAGCTGGACTGTGTGTGTAACAACCTCATTGTTCTATGTTGTGTAGTGAGCTGTGTACTGTGTTTGTTCACTAAGCCTATGTTAGCAAACCTCCCTAGTCTATCTATGGGCCTGTTCACACTGGGTAATTCAAGAGCAATTTACTCGATAATTTCTCTTTAATTCTCCGCTCCAAATTAATGCACATCTCCTCTGGCCATTGACTTTAAAGTTGTTTTTTTCCGCTGTCCTGTTCACACTGTGGAAATTCCGCTAGCGGAATTCCGATGCAGAATTCCTTTCCACTTGAAGAAAGAACATGTTCATTCTTCAAGCGGAATCCGCAAGCAGAATCCAATAGAAGTCAATGGTAAAAAAGTTTCTGTCCAACATCGTTTTCAAGCGGAATTCAAGTGGAATTTAGAAAAGTAGATTAAATAGCCTCCTCCTTCATTCCTCTTCATTTCCGCATTGGTAATTCTTCTTGAATTCCGCTTGATGGATAAAATGACAGAAGGCAACAATTTCCTGACCAAAATTATTCCTCTTGAATTCCTCAGTGTGGTATTAGTCCTAAATGTTTCATATTTTACAACAAATGAATAAGTCTGCAATAAATCATAGATTTATACAGGGGGGCGCAGTACGTGGTTAGCTGGTTGCGAGGTTAGCAAACCTCATCAGTACAGTAGGTAGCATGTGCGGGAAGGTTGTGGGCAGGCAAAGGAAGTTCAGGGGAGGCAGTGTGTTGGGGAGGTTCATGGGGAGGGGTGTGTGTAAACTGGCGTATAATGCCGTGGGTTTGCTACCCTGGTGAACTTTGTTAGTCTCGCATTACAAGACAAGAGCAAGAACCCTAAAACAGCCATCTATAGATGGGTAACCCTAGTTCTGTAGGGTTGTCTGGCTTAGCTTAAATCCTCAGTCATGTTCTAAGGCTGCTTATTAAAGTCAAACACTGACTTGAAGGGAAAGAAACCACCAAAAGGTGGTATCAGAGAGCAACTTTGCATATCCTTCATAAAGATCAGGCATCTTGACCTTTCTTTCACCTGACACCTGTCACTGGAGGAAGAGTTGAGAGGCCCCCAAAAATATAAGATGGATGCCTTGTTTGGCTGACTATAATATATTGTATGTGGCCAGGTTAACAATAAGGAATCTAGTACATGGGGCAATTATCAGCCAATCAGGCTAATATTAAAATGTATAATAGACTAGCAAAAAGCAGACAAATGAGCAAACACTTTTTTTTAAGATTAAATAATTTTTTTCCATAAATGTTTATCAGTAATAAATAGTTTGTCAGTAATAAATAGCTTGGAGTTCCTTTTATGGCACATTTTATTCCCTTCAAGCTTTCTCTTCTAGTAGAATGGAGTCTCAATACTGCAAAACCTTATGTCAGAATATGTTATAACAGTGGGTGATTTATTTTCCTGTTCATCTGTCAGTCACCTCCATCTATGTGGCACTCACTGTAAAATGACACATCTTTTGCTGAACAGCAGCAGTACATCGTGGGACACTTGCCGGCTTCATGTCATTTATGTAAAGTCGAAACTGAACAATAGATCTGATCAAATGCCAATTCTTCCTTCCTCCTGTCAATTGAGATTTATAATACTGGGTATCTATTATGTTTAACTAGACAATCTGTGTTGGTGTCTTTTTTTCTTTTCTTTTTTGCCTATAGTCAGCCATAGCAATTTGTATCGTGGGAGTCACTCTTTTAATTTGTTCATTTGGTGACAACCAGTAAAATATTTCTGCATACCATGAAGGTTGTCAGTAAAGGAGAGGGAGAGAGCAAGGGCTTCACAGTTCCATGGACAGGTTCACGTTCTGTGGATTTGGGGCAAACTAAAGGAATGCAAGTAAATGTGATTTTTCAAAATACTGCACATTCTGCACAAATGTAAGGCTGGATTCACATGCAGCTATTGTACCACACGGTTTTTAACATATTGCATCTGTGAAAACTGTATGATTAATACCCGCATAGAAAATGCATAGCAATTCATATCCACCACCAAACATATGCTGACCCAACATTTACTAGTCCTTACTGTTTTATGTAGTTTTTATGGCACCCTAGCATAGCACCTCTTGGAAAGTATGCAGAGGAGCAGGGACTCTTGTTAAAGACAGGACTCCCTGCTCCTGAATATTATGTCCAGAGCGTGCTAGGCCAAAGGCGTAGCATGCATTGCGATGTAGTAGATCAAATGTAGTTGCTAGAAGCTACATCTGAGTGATGTAAGCACCTAACAAAAGTACCTACACTGGATTGTATCTATAATAGGAGGCATCCTCTACATTGTAGTATGCTTACCCCCAAGGATACGCAGCAGTTCTCCTGGGGGTGCACTTAAAGAATTCCATGATGGGGGTCTCTGGTTCGCATCTACCATATACAGAACAGGTCCTGGTTGGGCAGTGACTGAGAACCAGAAATTTCCACATACAACACAACAGCAGTGATGGCCCAACCTGGACCTGCTTTGTATCTGCTGCATGATGGTGGTGAAGGACCTATGGGGATGTCCCAGTCATGTAACCAGTACATGTGGGAATTACTCAAGATCCCAGTGAAATGGGATCATGCTATCCTCTTGTTTACCCCACCTAAAACATAACTTTAATTGGATATTTATAAAAATAAAATAAAATACTTGCACAAAAGTATATTTGTTCAAGTATTGCTTTTTAATAAATATCCAATAAAAGTTATGTTTTAGGTGGGGTAAACAAGAGGGTAGAGTGATCCCATACATGGGGGGGGGGGGGCAGAGCTAAGCAGGAAAGAAGAGATTGTGGCTGAAGGACCAGTGGTGATGTCAGAGTAGAGCAGTCGGAAAAGAAGAGAGCCTGGGAAGGAGCCTGGAGAGATCATCCTGTATTATACTTTCAGTGCTGCAGTCACTATTTTGCTGGTGTGGAGTCACTGTGTATAATCCCCTGTACAGGATCAGTAAATAAACAAGGCAGCAAATCAGAATGAGGTAATAATAATGGGGGACTTTAACTATCCTGATATAAACTGGGAGAACAAGACGTATGAATCTGATAAAGAAAAAAGGTTTCTGACTATTGCTTAATACAATTATCTGTCCCAAATGGTGCAGGGCCCGACCAGAGGGGGCACCCTATTGGACTTAATGTTAACCGACAGACCTGACAGAGTAACTAATGTGCAAGTAGAAGGACACCTAGGAAATAGTGATCATAATATAATACATTATAACTTGTTCTTCAATAAGGGAATCTCGTGCAGGGCCACAAAAACAATGAACTTTAGGCAAAGTGTGATCAACTCAGAGAAGCCCTTAACAATATAAATTGGAATAATGTCCTCAAAAACAAGAATACTGACACTAAATGGGAGACTTTTCAAAATATCTTAAATTCTCACTGTAAGATGTATACACCTTACGGGAATAAAAGGGTCAGAAATATGGATGAATATGGATGAATAAAATTGTTAAGGGGGGGCAATAAATGACAAAAATAAAGCATTTAAAGGGGTACTCCTGTGAACACCTTTTTTTCTTTTAAATCAACTGGTGCCAGAAAGTTAAACATATTTGTAAATTACTTCTATTAAGAAATCTTAATCCTTCCAGTACTTATTAGCTGCTGAATGCTACAGAGGAAATTCCTTTCTTTTTGGAACACTGATGACATCACGAGCACAGTGCTCTTTGCTGACATCTCTGTCCATTTTAGCAACCGTGCATAGCAGATGTATGCTAAGGGCAGCATGGTGGCTCAGTGGTTAGCACTGCTGCCTTGCAATGCTGGGGACTTGGGTTCAAATCCCACTAAGGACAACAATAAATACTAGAAAGATATAGTGGAGCTGGAGAGGGTTCAAAGATGGGCAACCAGAGTAATACGCGGAATGGGAGGACTACAGTACCCAGAAAGATTATCAGAATTAGGGTTATTTAGTTTAGAAAAAAGAAGGCTTAGGGGAGACCTAATAACTATGTATAAATATATCGGGGGGACCTTACAAAGATCTCTCCCATGATCTATTTATACCTATATCTATAACAAGGGGGCATCCTCTACATTTAGAGGAAAGAAGGTTTCTACACCAGGACAGACGGGGTTCTTTATTGTAAGAGCAGTGAAACTGTGGAATTTTCTGCCTGAGGAGGTGGTCATGGTGAACTCTGTAAAAGAATTTAAAAGGGGGCTGGATGTTTTTTTGGATAATAATGACATTACAGGTTATGGATTTTAGATCTATAAGGTCAGAACGTTGATCCAGGGATTTATTTTGACAAATTATTTGGAATTATTTGGAATTCTCCAAATTCTGCCATATTTGGAGTTGGGAAGGAATTTTTACCTCGAGTATGAGGGTGTTTTGCCTTCCTCTGGATCAACTCAGTAGGGACTCATTAGGGTTATAGGTTGAACTTGATGGACTCTGGTCTTTTTTCAACCTTATGAACTGTGTTACTATGTTACTAGTAATGTAAGTGTACACAGTGACCCCACCAGCAGAACAGTGACTGCAGCTCTGGAGTATACCAAACGTTACTCCTCAGTTACATCCTATGTTAAATATAGGATGTTACTCAGGATCAGAAGCAATATCTAGTACACTCCAGAGCTGCACTTATTATTCTGCTGGTTGGGTCACTGTGTACATAGATTTAATTACTTATCCCTTATTGAGCCTGCATTACACCCTGTATTATACTCCAGAGATGCACTCACTATTCTGAGCTTTGTTTGAGAGCAACAATGAATTAGCCATCAGTCATAAGTGTCCTCTCATATCTCCCTCAAAAGAGTTCTTGGTTCTATCTGTTCCTAGGAAAGCTGGATGTCAACCCACATGGCTGTCACAATGTGTGTCATTGAGCTTTTCTAGACACCTAAATAGCAGATCAGCTTCTCTGCAATTCAGAAGTCTGGGAAAGCTGAATAACACACATTGTGACATCTATGTTGGTTGCCATTCAGCTTACTCAGACTCTTGAATTGCAGAGAAGCTAATTAGAGATGAGCGAATCTAAACTGACGAACCCGAATTAATTTCAGGAAATATTCGATTTGCAATGAATGTGAATATCGCCGTGATTTTATTGCGCGAAACGCTTCATTAAACTCAATTTTACAGTGCTCAAGGGCATCTAAAATGGTGGATCCAAATGTCAGTACATGGGGCAAGGGATGCTGGGAAGGTCGGAAGGCAAGGCGTGAAGGTAATTAGGTGGTATGACCCTGAATTACATGCAGGATGCAGCCTATCAGCAGCCAGTCACCCCTGTGATGTCACAGCCCTATATAATCAGCAGCCATATTGCGGCCAGCCACTTCATTCATTACACTGCAGAGAGATAGGACGGACAGCCTGTGTGTGTGTTACAGCAGAGAAAAGCGCATTCCAGCGCATTTTCACTGAAAAGGATTTTTACTGCAGCTGCAGGCATTAACCTCCCAGTCACTTTCTTCGGCATAGTATTACAGAGAGGGGCAGATAGCTGTGTGTTGCCTCATACATTTCAACAAGCTGCATCAACTTCATAAACCTTAGCAGAGGAGGCAGGAATAATTTTTCTGCACAATTCAGTGTCTTTGTTCCACAAAAAATCATCTGCTGGTTATACTAGTCTGTAGACGGTATAATACCAAGCAGTCCATTCCTAATAGTCTTTGACAGAGTGCAATTTTGTGTTTAGTACACAGCTTTTTTTTGGCTACAGCACTGTTGTGTACTGCTGGTGTTTTACAAAAATATATATTTTTAAAGGGTACTGTAGTGCATTTTTCTGCCCTCATCAGTGCATACCACATACGTACATCTAAGTAGTGTACTATTTTATACCTGTTAATCTGTCAAGGGCCTAGATACTGTGAAAAGCAAGGCAAAAGTGCACACCTGCTGCTGTTCTAGACAAATACTGTTTTAAGCCTAGTGAATCGTATTGTACTCCCCTCATATACGCACAAGTATGTCAGGCAGAGAAGTGCCAGGATGTGCACAGAGGAATGGCAGAGGCCTAAATCATTCAGGCAGAGGTTGCAGCAGACTAGGGGCGAGTGGCAGCAGGAGTCGCAGCGAGAGGCCTGAGCTCCCATTATGAGCTATCATGTCTCGACCAGCAACCCGTCTGCCATCATAGATTGGTTAACACGGTCATCCACTTCATCACAAGTGATATCTGACACCCCCAGTCAACAGTTCTGTGTGTTCCTCAGACACAACCCTCAGTTGGCATGGCCCGGGAGCAGTCCCTGTCCTCCCATTGCCTGTGTCCTATGCTGTTCCCTCTCCTACAGAAGTATCTTATGCTGTGGGTTCAGCTCCACTATTCACTGAGGACGGATTAATAGAGGACAGTCAGCAGCTACTGCCCAGCCAAGAAGTGGAGGAGACATCTGCCGCTTCCTCCGCTAGGCGTGCAAGTAGTGATGAGGAGAGTGACCTCTGAGACAGTGTTGCCAGGGTTCAGGGTCTTGAAGCAAACACTGTTGAGGAACCTGAGGAGGACATCAATGACGTGCAGACACTTGTTGATGATGATGAAGCCGATCGCAATTGGAAGCCAGGTGCAGAAGGGGCTTCATCATTATCAGGAGAAGAGAGTTGCAGGTTGCTCGTGAGGCAGCAGATGAGCCAGCAAGGTGATAGCATGGTGGGCAGTCAGTGTGGTGGCAGAAGTGAAAATTCTAGAGCCAAATGTGTCCAGGGTAGACCACCTGCTTCACGGCAGCCTACCTTTCCGGGAGGTAATGGAACAGGGGTTCCCGGAGACGGCAGCAGTAGCAGTCAATTAGTGCGGACTGTTGGTGGGAAAATCAGCTACTTGGAGGTATGGCAGTTTTTCATCAAGCATCCGGAGGAGGTTCACATAGCCACATAAAAATGTCGGCAGAAGGTGAAGCGTAGTCAACGTCCCAATGTTGGCACCACGGCCCTGCTTCAACATATGCTTCGCCACCATAAAGCGGCCTGGGAGAACCGTGGCTCCGATGTAGTGGTCCAGCCTGCTGCATCCCCCAGTGGAACGCTCCTCCCTCTTTCAGCCAGCCAAGGCTCCACCACCTCAGCTGAAGGGAGCTGTGTGTCATACCCTCCTTCTGTCACTCCAGATGCTCCTGCTCTTCCCACTTTTAGTCAGCCATTCCGCCAACAATCCATCTGCAAGGCCATGTCCAAGAGACAACAGTATGCGCCCACTCATCCAACGGCGCAGAAGCTGAATGTGCTCCTGTCTAAGTTGCTGGTGCTGCAGTCCCTCCCTTTTCAAGTGGTGGACTCTGCACCTTTCAGAGAACTGATGGCTTGTGCCGAGCCGAGGTGGAGCGTGCCAAGCAGTCATTTCTTTGTGAAGAAGGCAGTACCAGCCCTGCACAATTTTGTGGAAGAGAAGGTGATCCAGTCCTTGAGCCTCTCGGTGTGTACCAAAGTGCACGGCAGTGCCGACGTCTGGAGCTGTAACTACGGTCAGGGACAATACATGTCCTTTACAGCTCACTTGGTGAATGTGGTTCCTGCAGAGCCACAACCCCAACTTGGACATGATATGCCGCCTCCTCCTCCACGCTCTAAGCCCGTTGGTCCTGTGACAGTGTGCGATTCCGCCTCCCCATCCTCCACCGTGTCCTCAATCTCCACTGCTCAGACAAGTCTCAGTGGCCCTTCAGCATACCATGTGTGCAGGGTACGGTGGTGTTACGCTGTTCTTTACATGGTTTGCCTTGGCAAAAAGAGTCACACAGGGGAGGAACTGCTAAAAGTCATTCGTAAAGAAATCTGTGCATGGCTAACTCCACAAAAACTGGAAATGGGAACCATGGTGACCAACAACGGGAAGAACATCTTGGCCACGCTGGGACAAGGAAGTGTGAGCCATGCGCCCTGCATGGCACACTTGTTAAATCTGGTTGTCAAGCAGTTCCTGAATTGTCCCACCCCCCTCCCCCATTTGCAAGACATCCTAACAATGGGAAGGAAACTTTGCGCACACTTCAGCCACTCATACACCGCAAAGCACACCCTCCTTGAGCTGCAGCGTCAGAATGGTATCCCCCAACATAGTCTGATTTGTGACATTTAAATAGAAGTAATTTACAAATCTGTATAACTTTCTGGCACCAGTTGATTTAAAAAAAAATAGTTTTCCAGGGGAGTAGCCCCTTTAACTCTTCCCAAACCAGGGAGAATTATCACAGAAACTTTTCAGACACAAAAACAATGTCTGAACAGGACCAAAAACAGAAAAATGCAAAACATAGAAACGGACATTACTTTTAGCTAAGGTTCAGGGGATGTTAATCTTGCAAGCAAGTTACCACATAGTTAGCTATTGAGGAAAATGTGCAGATTTGGTGCTAAATCCTTATATCTCAGGGATAAGGAGATGTTGAAACACAATAAAGACATTATTGTAATCCGGGTGGCAGAGGCTACAAACTGGGATAACTTAAATAAATCATTTTTTTGAATTGGTGTATATGTTATAAGTGTGAGTAATATGTTGATCATATTATTTTGTGTAGATACTGAAGCTGGGTTTACCAAGGATTTTATTACTGAGCACTGATATTGTATCTGAGCTAGACATTTCTAGTTCCTTTCCAGATTTGTGTCTGCTTTAATGTATGTGCATCTCATTTTTCACTTTCTGTAATATAGTTGCATGGATGACTAATGCTGCTGTGAAAGCAGATGGTGTGAAATTGGTCACCAACATGGTAATTTATCACAGAGAGAACCCTGGTGCCTTCTGGCGAGTGACAAGTTACTTTTCATGTTATGTGTACTCAAGTTTCTATACTATGTTTAGAGGGTGCAGAGTTTTAGAATGTATGTATGTGTCAATCCATTTTGAAGACTAACATTTTTGGCTGCTACATTTGTATTACTCCTTAAATAAGAAATAGAGAATGAGGAGGCACTCACGGTTTCACGGTGTATCAGTTTTCTTTATTTTCAGTGCAGGGTTGGAGCAGTACAGCATCCGCAGGACGCCATTGCAGGAGCACAGGTGCAGTGACCCATCACTGCACCTGTGCTCTGACCTGTCACTGCACCTGTGCTCCTGCAATGGCGTCCTGCGGATGCTGTACTGCTCCAACCCTGCACTGAAAATAAAGAAAACTGATGCACCGTGAAACCGTGAGTGCCTCCTCATTCTCTATTTCTTATTTACGGATGTTGCACTGTATGCTCTGGAGGATTGAGCACCTCGTTTGGTTCCAGACAGTTGGTTGCTTTGCTGCAGCGCTGAGTGTTTGGCAGATAGTCAGAGCCTGCTAGACTGTTTAAAACCATAGACGCCAGTGGCGTTCTTTGTCTACCTTTCTCATATATTTGTATTACTACTCATATAGAGAAGCTATTTTTGACATTAATAAAGGGAATCAGGCACCTTTTTCCAATCTGAGGGCAGCATAGACTAGTGACAGAGATCCTGATTAAAAACCATGTTTTGATTAGCCAGCGATTGAGTGATCAGACCCCATCAATCGTCAGAATGGGTCCGCCCCTCCCCCCTCAGTTTCAGGTGATGGCTCCATGGATGGAGCCTGCCTTGTGTAACTGGACAGAGAATGCATGGAGGTAGCTGGTGAATCACACAGCTGTGTGCTTCTCTCCACTCTTTCTAATGATCAGTGAGGGTCTAAACACTCTCTGGGACATGTAAAAAGTTTTGATAAATGACAGGGACACTTTAATTCATCCATTCTTACAAGATCCATGTTTGTAGCCAGGATACCTAGTGCAGTAGTTCTCTCATGTGTTCACTAGCCCTCAATTTTCATGAATTGCCTCTCCCTTTTATCTACCCTGCACTTATTGTACTGTGTATAGACAGACAGATGTCAATCCGTGAAAAGTGGGTAGGGAGAGTGGCATTGCACTGGGCTATGGTCCAGAAATTAAACAAGGATATTATAACACACATCACTGTAACCAGCATATTTTGTGACTAGATAATGCTTCCCATAGATAGGACAGAGTAACTTGTTTTAACATTATTAAAAGTAAAATTGTCATTTTCAGTAACAATCTACTTATTACAGTAAAGTAGTGTTCTTTGAGAATGTGGAATTTGCAATCTTATGTAGGATAGGTAGGGTATAGTCACATACAGTGATGGTGGTGCAGAAAAACACCATACCACAGAAAATGGATTTACTTATGTTTTTCACTTACGATTTCCTGATATTGTGTTTTTTTTTTTTTTTTTTTATCAAAGTTGCCATGTCCATCAACCCCTTAAGGACGCAGCCAATTTTATTTTTGCATTTCTTTTTTTCCTCCTTGCCTTCTAAATATCATAACTCCAATATATTCTCATATATTCCAATCCACAGAATAGTATGAGGGCTTGTTTTTTGCGCTACCAGTTGTGACGACCTATAACTTTTTAATTTTTCCGTGTAAACTTGTAATTATTTATTTATTTATTTTTGGAATATTATGTGACAAAAAAGCAGCAATTTTGGACTTATTTTATTTTTTTATTTTTTACATTTATGCCGTTCACTGTACAGGATAATTAACAATATATTTTGATAGATCAGACGTTTGTTTTTTTTTTGGGGGGGGGGGGGGGTAAAATAGGAAAAAAGGATGATTTACATTTTTTATTGGGGCAGGGGATTTTTCAAATTTTTTTCCTTTTTTCTTTTTTTCCCCCCCTTTTTTTTTACACTTTAGTATTCCCCATAGGGGACTATTTTTATAGCAATCATTTGATTTCTAATACTGTTCAGTACTATGCATAGGGCATAGCACTGATCAGTGTTATCGGCTATCTTCTGCTCTGGTCTGCTCGATCTCAGACCAGAGCAGAAGACCCCTGGAGACAGACCGAGGCAGGTGAGGGGACCTCCATCCCACATTATGGATAATCGTATCCCCGCGGCCGCGCTGCGGGCGATTCAATCATCCATTTTAGTGATCGCACTGCCTCAGATGCCGTGATCTGTATTGATCACGGCATCTGAGGGCTTAATGGTCCACATCAGCACGATCGCTGATGTTTGTCATTACTGGAGAGTCCTTGGCTGCTGATAGTACTCCAGTGCTCATGGTCATGTACAGGACGTAAATGTACGTCCTGGTGCATTAAGTACCAGGGCACCAGGACGTACATTTACGTCTTATGTCTTTAACCCCTTAACGACGCAGGACGTATATTTACGTCCTGCGCCGGCTCCCGCGATATGAAGCGGGATCGCGCCGCGATGCCGCATCATATCGCGTCGGTCCCGGCGCTAATCAACGGCCGGGACCCGCGGCTAATACCACACATCGCCGATCGCGGCGATGTGCGGTATTAACCCTTTAGAAGAGGCGGTCAAAGCTGACCGCCGCTTCTAAAGTGAAACTGGTGGTGTGCACCCACATCTTGAAAGCGGCTGCTCTCACTCCCCGCGTGTGTGACCGCATTTTACCTTTCCACTCTGCCGGTGTGAATAAAGGACAAGACTTTTTATACTGCTTCCAGTGGTGAGTGCGACTTAATTTCTCTTCGTCTAACTCTGAAACTGAAAGTGACCCGGCTGTTCAGGCGGGCTGTTCGGGACCGCCGCGGTGAAATCGCGGCGTCCCGAACAGCTGATCGGACACCGGGAGGGCCCTTACCTGCCTTCCCGGTGTCCGATCGGTGAATGACTGCTCCGTGCCTGAGATCCAGGCAGGAGCAGTCAAGCGCCGATAATGCTGATCACAGGCGTGTTAATACATGCCAGTGATCAGCATAGGAGATCAGTGTGTGCAGTGTTATAGGTCCCTATGGGACCTATAACACTGCAAAAAAAAATGTAAAAAAAAAGTGTTAATAAAGGTCATTTAACCCCTTCCCTAATAAAAGTTTGAAGTTTGAAGTTTTCCCATAAAAAAAATAAAACAGTGTAAAAAAAATAAAAAAATAAACATATGTGGTATCGCCGCGTGCGTAAATGTCCGACCTATAAAAATATATCATTAATTAAGCCGTACGGTCAATGGCGTACGTGCAAAAAATTCCAAAGTCCAAAAAAGCGTATTTTGGTCACTTTTTATACCATTAAAAAATGAATAAAAAGTGATCAAAAAGTCCGATCAAAACAAAAATCATACCGATAAAAACTTCAGATCACGGTGCAAAAAATGGGTCCTCATACCACCCCGTACGTGGAAAAATAAAAAGTTATAGGGGTCAGAAGATGACATTTTTAAACGTATAAATTTTCCTGCATGTAGTTATGATTTTTTCCAGAAGTGCGACAAAATCAAACCTATATAAGTAGGATATCATTTTAACCGTATGGACCTACATAATAATGATAAGGTGTAATTTTTACCGAAATATGCACTGCGTAGAAACGGAAGCCCCCAAAAGTTACAAAATGGCGTTTTTTTTTTATTTTGTCGCACAATGATTTTTTTTCCGTTTCGCCGTGCATTTTTGGGTAAAATGACTAATGTCACTGCAAAGTAGAATTGGCGATGCAAAAAATAAGCCATAATATGGATTTTTAGGTGGAAAATTGAAAGGGTTATGATTTTTAAAAGGTATGGAGGAAAAAACGAAAGTCCAAAAACGGAAAAACCCTGAGTCCTTAAGGGGTTAAGGGTTTAAAATAGTGACTATAATTGCAGGAAGCTAGGAAGCAGTATTAAGGACCACATATAAAAATAATGGTATAGCAACATATTCTTCTATGAGGGCTGGGGTGAAGAGTAGGCAGCTATCTAGAGCACCACTGAGAAAGTGGACGCTGTTTATGGATTTATGAAACAAAGAAAAAAGCTTGCTTCATTGACATTTTTGGTATAGCAACTGTTAATGGCAAAAATAGGATTTTCAGCTTAATCACTGTCTATCTGACAGCTACTGTATGTTGAGTACAAAGGTTTGCTGAAACGCCGCGTTGGGGTGGTGTCGCTCCGTTATCCTGTGCCCTATTATTGTAATGTATGGTTGAGTTCTTACCTAATGGTATTGTTTGCACTATGTCATTGTCCATTTTATTTAGTAATTGTAATGCTGCTACTCACCTGCTGCTATGAGGCTTGTTCTATGTATATGCACTGAGGCACTTTATGTCATATCTGGGTGATATCTGTGGTTTTTCTCATCCCCCCTGGATGGATATCCTCCTATTTTATTATATATTATATTTCAATAAAGTATGTGTATTTGTTGCAAATATTCTTTTGAATTACTCCAGTTTTTTTCTGTGTACTGTATGTTGAGTATGTTGAGTTTTCAAACTTACAACCTATGTTACTATGAAATGCTAGATGTGTGTGCTCTTTATTACTTTAAAATCTAATAATGAATATTAAAGAGGACTTGTCAGCTCTTCAGACCTGTAACTGTAAATGATCACATAGTAGAACCGGTTTTACCAATTCTTTACATAACCTGATTGATCAGATGTTTGTGTTAGTTCCTGCTTTCTTTGGATTAAAGAGGTACCATATTTCTTCCATAGACCTTTGTGACTTATCCTTACAACCCCCAACTATCTCAAAAATGGGGATTTGGCAACCCTCACATTGTCAGTAAAAATAGGCAGTGATGTCCAAAAAGGGAAGAGGGCAACATGAGCATGCGGTAGCTCAACTGTTTCCACCGCCATAGACTATAATGACGTTCCTGTCTTCCTTCATGCAGCCTCTATCCAAAATTTTGTGACAAGCTACACAACCCTCATTCTACCAGTAATTCAGTATCGGACCCCCACCTATAACATGCCATAAATACATGTTAAATCTATATATCGTTTTAAGTTTATTTTCTAAAGCCAATGCAATAGCCATGAATAATTTAATACACACAGTATGTAGAATAGGTTAAATAGCATTTTATTGGATTTCCCATAATTCTCTTTTACTACAAGTCAATTAGACATATCATAAAAGTAATTCTACAGGATCTGGTAGTGGGGATGCTCATCAATCCTTGATTTTTGCAAAGTTTTACTTAAAAAATAATTCTTAAAAATGTCCACTTTCTTTTTTCTTTTTATTCCACTGGGGAAAATGACAAATCTACAGGGTATGGGGCATGCTTCAACCATATTGTATTAATTATTTTTTTTTTCGTAATCTTCTGCTAAGTATTATCTATCCTCAAAAGGACATACTAGCTTTACTGCAAAAAAATTTATCACATTGTGATATTACATTGCATTGTATCAAATGACAAAAACCTTTGATACAGCTGTATTTCTTACTACACACCTACTATAAGACAAATATGTGTTTCAGTTCTGTGAATGCAGGAAAATGGCGAAAGACTTATTTGCACATCAGTTTATCAATTATACAAACACAGATGCCCTTTAGGATATTTTTCCTAACATGCTCCTTGCGCTGAGCTTGCGTATGGTGATTCACTGTGCATGGCTGATTTCTTGTCACTCTGATTCCTTTATAGAAAAGCAGAACAAATTGAAACTGTAATTACTTGTAGCTGAATGCGTGAATATGACTGTGACTAAGACTGGAATACATGGCATAGGTTGTTTGTTTGAGGTCTCCTGAACGGGTGGTGTTTTTTCAGATATTTTTACATATCCATAGTTTTTTTTATTCCATAAAACTTCCATGGAGGCTTGAACTTCAGCACATTAGTTTAAGGAGATGTCCAGAGAAAACTAAAATTTTCTACAGGGTTGAGGGTCGTGTAAATATAATAAACATGCTGTATCCTTCTCATTTGGTCCCCCAAAGTTGCCATGCCAATGCTCTTGCTTCTTTGCTTGCCTTTACTTCCTCTGGGTTATGTGTCATGTTTAGAATTTCTATAGTACCCTCAGCTGTAAAGCATATTTTTATTTTGTCTGTGGATTGGTTTTGCTTTTACAGAAAATCTCACAGATGCTCGATCAAATTTATATTTGGTGAATTTAAAGGGGTTCTCCACTATAAGGTGATTTTAGTACATACCTGGCAGGCAGTAATGGACATGCTTAGGAAGGATCTGCAGTTGTCTTGGGGCTAAATGGCTATGTTGTGAGATTACCATAACACTGTGGCTAGATTTTTGTGAACTGGTATTTCCTGTTTTAGTTTTCTTTTTTTGACTACAAATCCCATAATTCCATTTTCCTTCCTCCCACACATCAGCCACCCCACCCATTGAAACATAAATGAGCTGCATCCAATCAAAAGACCTGTGGTTTTCAATCAGGGTGCTTACAGCTGTTGCATTAGTTGCAGATTGATCCCTCTCCCACCAAGCAATCCCTCCACCCATTGAAGCTGTTACGCCGAGCGCTCCGGGTCCCCGCTCCTCCCCGGAGCGCTCGCTACACTTCCCTCACTGCAGCGCCCCGGTCGGTTCCACGGACCCGGGGCGCTGCGTTACCACCTCCGGCCGGGATGCGATTCGCGATGCGGGTAGCGCCCGCTCGCGATGCGCACCCCGGCTCCCGTACCTTACTCGCTCCCCGTCAGTTCTGTCCCGGCGCGCGCGGCCCCGCTCCCTAGGGCGCGCGCGCGCCGGGTCTTTGCGATTTAAAGGGCCACTGCACCGCTGATTGGTGCAGTGGTTCCAATTAGTGTTTACACCTGTGCACTTCCCTATATCACCTCACTTCCCCTTCACTCCCTCGCCGGATCTTGTTGCCCTAGTGCCAGTGAAAGCGTTCCTTGTGTGTTCCTTGCCTGTGATTCCAGACCTTCTGCCGTTGCCCCTGACTACGATCCTTGCTGCCTGCCCCGACCTTCTGCTACGTCCGACCTTGCTTCTGTCTACTCCCTTGTACCGCGCCTATCTTCAGCAGCCAGAGAGGTTGAGCCGTTGCTAGGGGATACGACCTGGTCACTACCGCCGCAGCAAGACCATCCCGCTTTGCGGCGGGCTCTGGTGAAAACCAGTAGTGACTTAGAACCGATCCTCTAGCACGGTCCACGCCAATCCCTCTCTGGCACAGAGGATCCACTACCTGCCAGCCGGCATCGTGACAGTAGATCCGGCCATGGATCCCGCTGAAGTTCCTCTGCCAGTTGTCGCTGACCTCACCACGGTGGTCGCCCAGCAGTCACAACAGATTGCGCAACAAGGCCAACAGCTGTCTCAACTGACTGTTATGCTACAACAGTTACTACCACAGCTCCAGCAATCATCTCCTCCGCCAGCTCCTGTACCTCCTCCGCAGCGAGTGGCCGCTTCTGGAATACGACTATCCTTGCCGGATAAATTTGATGGGGACTCTAAGTTTTGCCGTGGCTTTCTTTCCCAATGTTCATTACACTTGGAGATGATGTCGGACCAGTTCCCCACTGAAAGGTCTAAGGTGGCTTTCGTAGTCAGCCTGCTGTCTGGAAAAGCCCTGGCTTGGGCCACACCGCTCTGGGACCGCAATGACCCCGTCACTGCCTCTGTACACTCCTTCTTCTCGGAAATTCGAAGTGTCTTTGAGGAACCTGCCCGAGCCTCTTCTGCTGAGACTGCTCTGTTGAACCTGGTCCAGGGTAATTCTTCCGTTGGCGAGTATGCCGTACAGTTCCGTACCCTTGCTTCAGAATTATCCTGGAATAATGAGGCACTCTGCGCGACCTTTAAAAAAGGCCTATCCAGCAACATTAAAGATGTTCTGGCCGCACGAGAAATCCCTGCTAACCTACATGAACTCATCCATCTTGCCACTCGCATTGACATGCGTTTTTCCGAACGGCGTCAGGAGCTCCGCCAGGATATGGACTCTGTTCGCACGAGGCGTTTCTTCTCCCCGGCTCCTCTCTCCTCTGGTCCCCTGCAATCTGTTCCTGTGCCTCCCGCCGTGGAGGCTATGCAGGTCGACCGGTCTCGCCTGACACCCCAAGAGAGGACACGACGCCGCATGGAGAATCTCTGCCTGTACTGTGCTAGTACCGAACACTTCCTGAAGGATTGTCCTATCCGTCCTCCCCGCCTGGAAAGACGTCCGCTGACTCCGCACAAAGGTGAGACAGTCCTTGATGTCTACTCTGCTTCTCCACGTCTTACTGTGCCTGTGCGGATGTCTGCCTCTGCCTTCTCCTTCTCTGCTGTGGCCTTCTTGGACTCTGGATCTGCAGGAAATTTCATCTTAGCCTCTCTCGTCAACAGGTTCAACATCCCGGTGACCAGTCTCGCCAGACCCCTCTACATCAATTGTGTAAACAATGAAAGATTGGACTGTACTATACGTTTCCGCACGGAGCCCCTTCTAATGTGCATCGGATCTCATCACGAGAGGATTGAACTGTTGGTCCTCCCCAATTGCACTTCTGAAATCCTTCTTGGACTTCCCTGGCTTCAACTCCATTCCCCAATCCTGGATTGGTCCACTGGGGAGATCAAGAGTTGGGGGCCCTCTTGTTCCAAGGACTGCTTAAAACCGGTTCCCAGTAAACCTTGCCGTGTCCCTGTGCTTCCTCATGTAACCGGTCTCCCTAAGGCCTATATGGACTTTGCGGACGTTTTTTGCAAAAAACAAGCTGAGACTCTACCTCCTCACAGGCCTTATGATTGTCCCATTGACCTCCTCCCGGGCACTACTCCACCCCGGGGCAGAATCTATCCTCTGTCCGTCCCAGAGACTCTTGCCATGTCTGAATACGTCCAAGAAAATTTAAAAAAGGGCTTTATCCGTAAATCCTCCTCTCCTGCCGGAGCCGGATTTTTCTTTGTGTCCAAAAAAGATGGCTCTCTACGTCCTTGCATTGACTACCGCGGTCTTAATAAAATCACGGTTAAGAACCGCTACCCCCTACCCCTCATCTCTGAACTCTTTGATCGTCTCCAAGGTGCCCATATTTTTACCAAACTGGACTTAAGAGGTGCTTATAATCTCATCCGCATCAGAGAGGGGGATGAATGGAAAACGGCATTTAACACCAGAGATGGACACTTTGAGTATCTGGTCATGCCCTTTGGTCTATGCAACGCCCCTGCCGTCTTCCAAGACTTTGTTAATGAAATTTTTCGTGATCTACTATACTCCTGTGTTGTTGTATATCTGGACGATATCCTGATTTTTTCTGCCAATCTTGAAGAACACCGCCAGCATGTCCGTATGGTTCTTCAGAGACTTCGTGATAATCAACTCTATGCCAAAATAGAGAAATGTCTGTTTGAATGCCAATCTCTTCCTTTTCTAGGATACTTGGTCTCTGGCCAGGGACTACAAATGGACCCAGATAAACTCTCTGCCGTCTTAGATTGGCCACGCCCCTCCGGACTCCGTGCCATCCAACGTTTTTTGGGGTTCGCCAATTATTACAGGCAATTTATTCCACATTTTTCTACCATTGTGGCTCCTATTGTGGCTTTAACAAAAAAAAATGCCGATCCCAAGTCTTGGCCTCCTCAAGCGGAAGACGCCTTTAAACGACTCAAGTCTGCCTTTTCTTCGGCTCCCGTGCTCTCCAGACCTGACCCATCTAAACCCTTCCTATTGGAGGTTGATGCCTCCTCAGTGGGAGCTGGAGCTGTCCTTCTACAAAAAAACTCTTCCGGGCATGCTGTTACTTGTGGTTTTTTTTCCAGGACCTTCTCTCCGGCGGAGAGGAACTACTCCATCGGGGATCGAGAGCTTCTAGCCATTAAATTAGCACTTGAGGAATGGAGGCATCTGCTGGAGGGATCAAGATTTCCAGTTATTATTTACACCGATCACAAGAACCTCTCCTACCTCCAGTCTGCCCAACGGCTGAATCCTCGTCAGGCCAGGTGGTCTCTGTTCTTTGCCCGATTTAATTTTGAAATTCACTTTCGGCCTGCTGATAAAAACATTAGGGCCGATGCTCTCTCTCGTTCCTCAGATGCCTCTGAAATTGAACTCTCTCCTCAACACATCATTCCTCCTGACTGCCTGATTTCCACTTCTCCAGCCTCCATCAGGCAAACTCCTCCAGGAAAGACCTTTGTTTCTCCACGCCAACGCCTTGGGATCCTCAAATGGGGTCACTCCTCCCATCTCGCAGGTCATGCGGGCATCAAGAAATCTGTGCAACTCATCTCTCGCTTCTATTGGTGGCCGACTCTAGAGACTGATGTGGTGGACTTTGTGCGAGCCTGCACTATCTGTGCCCGGGATAAGACTCCTCGCCAGAAGCCCGCTGGTTTTCTTCATCCTCTACCTGTCCCCGAACAACCTTGGTCTCTGATTGGTATGGATTTTATTACTGACTTACCCCCATCCCATGGCAACACTGTTATTTGGGTGGTCGTTGATCGATTCTCCAAAATGGCACATTTCATCCCTCTTCCTGGTCTTCCTTCAGCGCCTCAGTTGGCTAAACAATTTTTTGTACACATTTTTCGTCTTCACGGGTTGCCTACACAGATCGTCTCGGATAGAGGCGTCCAATTTGTGTCTAAATTCTGGAGGGCTCTCTGTAAACAACTCAAGATTAAATTAAATTTTTCTTCTGCATACCATCCTCAATCCAATGGACAAGTAGAGAGAATTAACCAGATCTTGGGTGACTATTTACGACATTTTGTTTCCTCCCGCCAGGATGACTGGGCAGATCTTCTACCTTGGGCCGAATTCTCGTATAATTTCAGAATCTCTGAATCTTCCTCCAAATCTCCGTTTTTCGTGGTGTACGGCCGTCACCCTCTTCCCCCCCTCCCTACCCCCTTGCCCTCTGGTCTGCCCGCTGTGGATGAAATTTCTCGTGATCTTTCCACCATATGGAAAGAGACCCAAAATTCTCTCTTACAGGCTTCTTCTCGCATGAAGAGATTCGCAGATAAGAAAAGAAGAGCTCCTCCCATTTTTTCCCCTGGAGACAAGGTATGGCTCTCCGCTAAATATGTCCGTTTCCGTGTCCCGAGCTATAAGTTGGGACCACGCTATCTTGGTCCTTTTAAAGTTTTGTGTCAAATTAATCCTGTCTCTTACAAACTTCTTCTTCCTCCTTCTCTTCGTATCCCTAATGCCTTTCACGTCTCTCTTCTTAAACCTCTCATCCTCAACCGTTTTTCTCCTAAATCTGTTCCTCCCACTCCT
Organism: Hyla sarda; assembly: GCF_029499605.1. Taxonomy (NCBI): domain Eukaryota; kingdom Metazoa; phylum Chordata; class Amphibia; order Anura; family Hylidae; genus Hyla; species Hyla sarda. Next base: position 61,337,948 of record NC_079199.1, read on the forward strand.
GTTTCCGGCTCCTCGGACATCTTCTCTGTTAAAGAGATTTTGGCCTCTAAAAAGGTCAGGGGAAGAACTTTTTTTTTAGTAGATTGGGAGGGTTGTGGTCCAGAAGAGAGGTCCTGGGAACCTGAGGACAATATCCTGGACAAAAGTCTGATCCTCAGGTTCTCAGGCCCCAAGAAGAGGGGGAGACCCAAGGGGGGGGGTACTGTTACGCCGAGCGCTCCGGGTCCCCGCTCCTCCCCGGAGCGCTCGCTACACTTCCCTCACTGCAGCGCCCCGGTCGGTTCCACGGACCCGGGGCGCTGCGTTACCACCTCCGGCCGGGATGCGATTCGCGATGCGGGTAGCGCCCGCTCGCGATGCGCACCCCGGCTCCCGTACCTTACTCGCTCCCCGTCAGTTCTGTCCCGGCGCGCGCGGCCCCGCTCCCTAGGGCGCGCGCGCGCCGGGTCTTTGCGATTTAAAGGGCCACTGCACCGCTGATTGGTGCAGTGGTTCCAATTAGTGTTTACACCTGTGCACTTCCCTATATCACCTCACTTCCCCTTCACTCCCTCGCCGGATCTTGTTGCCCTAGTGCCAGTGAAAGCGTTCCTTGTGTGTTCCTTGCCTGTGATTCCAGACCTTCTGCCGTTGCCCCTGACTACGATCCTTGCTGCCTGCCCCGACCTTCTGCTACGTCCGACCTTGCTTCTGTCTACTCCCTTGTACCGCGCCTATCTTCAGCAGCCAGAGAGGTTGAGCCGTTGCTAGGGGATACGACCTGGTCACTACCGCCGCAGCAAGACCATCCCGCTTTGCGGCGGGCTCTGGTGAAAACCAGTAGTGACTTAGAACCGATCCTCTAGCACGGTCCACGCCAATCCCTCTCTGGCACAGAGGATCCACTACCTGCCAGCCGGCATCGTGACAGAAGCAGACAGGCTCCCTGTCGTCAGCTGACTAGTGATGTCAGGTCTCGGCCGCATTGCAACCTGGGAAAAATCTGAGATAACAGTCATTTTGTATGCTGTTAAAAATTAATATTTGAGTGAAAATCACAGAAGAATTGTGAGAAAACTGTCACACACAGGTACAGACACTATATTATGAACTACACTAACTTTACAGCCCCTGTAGCATAGTCAGATAAAAAAAAAATAATCCCTGGAATACCCCTTTAAGGCCAAGCCAGCCCCTCTAACACTTTTCCATGTTCTTTAAACTATACCTGTACGATTTTTGCAGTGTGGCCAGACACAAAATTCTGCTGAGAGAGAACACTGCCATTTGAGAATGCCAGTCTATGACATTTCTGAAACTACACAATCCTGTACACAGCACATTGCAATACACGGTGTAGTATGAAACCTTTCTATCATAACAAGCATTTACTTTTCTCAGCAATTTTTACTATCATAGCTACCAAAACTTTTTCTTCCTACAGACATCATTGAAAGATGGCTGCCCATGACCTTGTTGCTGCATCAATTTCTTGGAACACCTTTTTGGAGGTGCTCCAGTTCAGTCATCTAGCCATCACAATTTGGCCCTTGTCAAGTCATTTAGATCTTTAACCCCTCAAGGACGCAGTTCATTTTCACCTTAAGGACACAGCCTTTTTTTGCAAATCTGACCACTGTCACTTTAAGCAATAATAACTCTGGGAGGCTTTTACCTTTCATTCTGATTCCGAGACTGTGTTTTCTGTGTTTTCTACATATTCTACTTTAACATAGTGGTAAATTTTAGTCATTACTTGCATCCTTTCTTGTATAAAAATCGAAAAATGTCATGAACATTTTGAAAATGTACAATTTTTCTAACTTTGAAACTCTCTGTTTGTAAGGAAAATGGATATTCCAAATAACTTATATATTGATTCACATATTCAATATGTCTACTTTATGTTTGCATTATAAAGTTGACATGTTTTTACTTTTTGAAGACATTAGAGGGCCTCCTAGTACAGCAGCAATTTTCACATTTTCACAAAAATTTCAAAATTGGAATTTTTCAGGGACCATTTCAGTTTGAAGTGGATTTGAGGGGATTTCATGTTAGAAATACCCCATAAATTGACCCATTATAAAAACTGCACCCCTCAAAGTATTTAAAATGACATCCAGAAAGTTTCTTTACCCTTTAGGTGTTTCACAGGAATAGCAGCAAAGTGAAAGAGAACATTCTAAATCTTAATTTTTTTAAACTCGCATGTTCTTGTAGAGCCATTTTTGGAATTTTTACAAGGGGTAAAAGGAAAGAAATCCCCCCAAAATTTGTAACCCCATTTCTCTCAACTAAGGAAATACCTCATATGTGGATGTAAAGTGCTTTGTGGGTGCACTAGAGGGCTCAGAAGGGAAGGAGCGACAATTGGATTTTGGAGAGTGAATTTTGCTGAAGTGGTTTTTGGGGGGCATGTCACATTTAAGAAGCCCCTATGGTGCCAGAACAGCAAAAAAAAAAAAAAAAAAAAAAACATGGCACACCATTTTGGAAACAACACCCCTCAAGGAATGTAACAAGGGGTACAATGAGCTTTAAAACCCCACATTTGTTTGACGACTTTTCGTTAAAGTCGGATGTGTAAATAATATTTTTTTTTTCACTAAAATGCTGGCTTTTCCTCAATTTGTACATTTTTACATATGGATTATGGAAATAACCCATGTGTGGACATCAAGTGCGCTGCTGGCGCACTATAATGCTCAGAAGAAAAGGAGTTGCATTTGGTTTTTGGAATGCAAATTTTGCTGATAGTTAGTTTGGGGGGCATGTCGCATTTAGGAAGCTCCTATGGTGCCAGAACAGCAAAAAAAATAAAAATAAAACACATGGCACACTCTTTTGGAAACTACACCCCTCAAGCAAATTAACAAGGGATAAGAAACTCTATTTCATATGAGTATGGAAATTCCCCATGTGTGGACGTCAAGTGCTCTGCTGGTGCACTACAATGCTCAGAAGAGAAGGAGCGCCATTCAGCTTTTGGAGAGAGAATTTGGAATAAAAGTCGGGGGCCATGTGCATTTACAAAGACCCCATGGTGCCAGAACAGTGGACCCCCCCACATGTGACCTCATTTTGGAAACTACACTCCTCACAGAATCACAGAAGGGGTGCAAGTGAGAATTTACACCCCACTGGTGTTTGACAGATCTTTGGAACCAAGGGCTGTGCAAATGAAAAATAAAAGTTTTCATTTTCACGGACCACTGTTCCAAAAATGTTACACCGGTGGGGCGTAAATGCTCACTTTACCCCTTATTACATTATGTGAGGGGTGTAGTTTCCAAAATGGGGTCACATGTGGGGGTATCTATTGTTCTGGCACCATGGGGGTTTATGTGTACACACGTGGCCTTCAATTCCGGACAAATTTTCTCTCCAAAAGCCCAATAGCGCTCCTTCTCTTCTGAGCATTGTAGTGCACCCGCAGAGCACTTAACACATATGGGGTATGTTCTTGCTCAGAAGAAATAGGGTTACAAATTTTAGGGGGCTTTTTTCCTATTTTCCCTTGTGAAAATGAAAAATTTAGGGTAGCACCAGCATTTTAGTAAAAAAAAAAATATTTTTTTATTTTCCCATTCAACTTTAACAAAAATTCTGTGTGGTGTTAAGGCTCTGTGGGATATTAAGGCTCACTATACCTCTTGTTAAATTCTGTGAGGGTGTAGTTTCCAAAATGGGGTCACACGTGGGTATTTATTTTTTTGCTTTTACGTCAGAACCGCTGTAAAATCATCCACCCCTGTGCAAATCACCTATTTAGGCCTTAAATGTACATAGTGCGCTTTGTTTTTTACACTAACATGTTGGAGTAGACCCCAACGTTACCTTTTCATATGGGGTAAAAGGAGAAAAAAAATGTGTAAAGCAATTGCTCCCGAGTACGGAAATACCCCATATATGGCCCTAAACTGTTCTTGAAATATGACAGGGCCCTGAAGTGAGAACGCCATGCGCATTTAAGGCCTAAATTAGGGATTTGCATAGGGGTGGACTCGTATGCAAGCATTACAATAGGCTCAGCTATCTAAAATATTCTAAGCCAGTGTTTCCCAAACAGGGTACCTCCAGCTGTTGCTAAGCTCCCAGCTTTCCTGAACAGTCAATGGCTGGGACTTGTTTTGCAACAGCTGAAGGCTCCATTTTGGAAACAGTGCTGTACGATACTTTTTTCTTTTTTATTGGAAGGGAAGGGAGGGACAGTATAAGGGGGTGTATATGTAGTTTACAGTGAGTTTCCCGCTAGGAGTTTGAGCTGCAGCGGAAAATTTGCCACAGTTCAAACTTGAAGCAGGAAACTCACTGTAAACCCGCCCATGTGAATGTACCCTGCTGGGAGTTGTAGTTTTGCAAGATTTTGTGGGCCACTGTTTAGAGACCACTGCACAGTGATCTCAAAACTGTACCCCTCTAAATCTTACAAAACTCAGCCCAATCAGCAGTCTGAGCATGCTGGGAGTTGTGGTTTTGCAACATCTGGAGGGCTACAGATTAGAGACCACTGAATAGTGGTCTCCAAACCCTTGCCCAGCAGATGTTGCTAGGCAGCTACTCACCTCTTGCAGCAGGATTGCCACACACCGCGCAAGCTGGAGGATCGCCTGATTTCAGCAGGCATCCCGATCTGGTCCCTGACCGGCTACCGGCGGGGACAGAAATTCCCATGGGTGTACCTGTACGCCCTGCATCCTGAAGAGGTTAAGATGGCATATTTTTTCCATCTTCCAACACCTAAAGTTCAAATGTTAAATTATGTAACTTTCCAAGAACTGAACCTAAGATAATCAGAAGTTTTTAAATTTGTATAAAGTATAACTGAAGTCACACAACATTTGTAGCTTTGTATATTTTTGAACAATCAATAACCAAGAATATGTTATAATTTGGCATTTATCATGCCTTCTTTTTCCTGGATTAAAGGACTATATGGACAGACACACAAAAGCAGTTGTATACATTTTTTGGAAAATGCATGGTGGATGAGTAGACTTCCCTAGACATTTTATTGAACTAGTTATATTTTACTATTCCATTAAAATTAGGTATCAAATGGCTAATAATAAGCAGTGAGCATCCCATTAAGTGTTTATATGAACACAAAAAGATGCTTCAACATTAAAGAAGATGTCCAGTGGTAAGAAACTTATAAATATACATGTCTGGACCACTGCTACTATTTAAATGTTTTTTTAGCACAAAAGTTGGTCATTTTTTTAAGCCTTCCTGTCAAGGAAGGTCAACTTTGTTTAGATTGGTGCCTACACTGACATTATAACTGTACAACAGTAGTCTCACCTGTCTTTGTCTTAAGATGTACTCAGAAATAACTGAAATCGGCTTATTCTACACTGATGAAAACCCACCCCGGACGGACAATAATAAATTATTATGATATATAGTTACATAGTTTGTAAGGTTGAGGAAAGACAAGACTCCATCAAGTTTGAGGTAAAACCCTTCTGTGTTGATTCAGAGGAAGTAAAAAAAAAACATGAGACTGATGCCAATTGCCCCATGTTAGGAAACATTCCTTCCTGTCCACAATATGGAAATCAGAATGAATCTCTGGATCAACGTTCTATCCCCATAAATCTATATCCATAACCTCTGTGATTACTTTCTAGAAAAACATTCAGGCCCCCCTAGTGGCCACTACAGAACAGGGACCCCTAGTGGAGATTTTTTTCAAAGATAAAAAACTGATGGAAAGATTGTTTTTTTTTTTTTTTTTCTTTTTTATGAAGATATATGGCAAATAGGCATAATATTACATGAGGAATAACATAGCAAAAGTTTTACTAGATGATAGGTACTCTTTAAAGGCATGTACTCTTTAAATGGCGGGGCACAGCTCTCGCAGGCTTCAATGACATTGTGCCTGCTGGGTAACACCCACTTTCTCCTCCCGGGAGCTCACACTATGTGAGTAAGGGGAAAGTTATGATTCACAGCTTTTTAAAGCTCAGAACATTTTTTAAAGGGCAGGAGAGGTGTTAGGAGTAGTTAGGGAATATTATCTGAGTTGGTTTAGAAAATATGGTTTGATGTACTCTTTTAAATATTGCATTGATGCAAGTATTCAGACCCTTTACTAATTACAGCAATTAGTCTTCTTGGGGATGATACCGCAATGGATTTGGGGATTTTCTGCTATTCTTCTCTGCAGATCCTCTCAAGATCAGGTTCAATAAGTATCTTTGGTAGTAGCCATTTTCAGGTTTCTCCAGAGATGTTTAATTGAATTGAAGCTGGACCACTCAAGTCACTCCTATGTGGGGTTTGGTTGTGTGTTTTGGGCAGTGTTTCCCATCCAGGGTCCAGCTGTTACAAAACTACAACCTTCAGCACAGTCTGAGGTTCAGAGCACTCTGATTCATGTTTTAATTTCATTTCACTGTACTTTGCTCTATCCAGCTCACCCATAGCCATGACCAGTCTCCCTGTCCCAGTCCCCAAAAATCAACCCCACAACAGACAGACATGATGCTTATAATTGAGGCCAAAACTCAGACTATGTTTTACATAGTCTGAAAGTCTATTTTCTTGCACACTCCAAGCAGGCTTTCATGTGTGTTTTACTGAGGTAATGCTTCATTTTGGCCTCTGAGCCAAAAAGCCCATATTGCTACAATACTGCAATGATGGTTGACCTTCTGGAAGTTCTTCCTATCTGCAGATAGGATTTTTAAAGCTCAGCCAAAGTGAGACTCACATCTCCTACCAAGGCCCTTCGTCCCCAATAACTTAGTTTAGTGTTGTAGACAGCTCTAAGAAGAGTTCTAGTTTATTCAATTGTCTTTTACGTAAGAACTATGGAAGCCCTGAGCTCTTGGAAACTTTCAGTGCAGCAGAAAACCTTTTGTACCATCCTCCAGGTCTTCTCCAGACAATATTGTCTCTAAACGTTACAGGCAATTCTTTCCTCCTCATGACTTGATTATTGCTTCGATATACATAATAAACGATGAAACTCTCCTGGGGACATTTATCAATGGATGGCTTTGGTATGCACTTTCTGAAGGGTTAGTATTGCACTCTTTTTTTTGCCTAGGTGTGCAAAATTTATCAAGAGTGCACACAGTCCTTAATAAATGTTGTTCACATACACCAAAGAGATAAACATTTCCTCACAAGCAAAAATCTAAGTAAGACATTTCTGAAACAGAGGGAGATCTTCCAGAGCAGCTTTGGTGCTCATGTCTATCCTGTTTCATCTTAGTACACCTTTACCTGGGTCTTTTAATTCATTTTTTTTCTTTGAAAATGTATGTTTGAAGGCCAAATAATGTCCCAGGGTGGAACAGAAAAAAGTGTTCCAACATTTTGTCCACATTTTGTAAGCAGATGCTGAAAACAGGATCACCTTGCTGGACGTACATCAGGTAATTGGGTTAAGCTTTGGTACTTAGGGCTCATACTACTTGGGACTGCATGAAACTTAAAGGGGTATTCCAGGTGAAACCTTTTTTTATATATATCAACTGGCTCCGGAAAGTTAAATAGATTTGTAAATTACTTCTATTAAAAAATCTTAATCCTTCCAATAGTTATTAGCTTCTGAAGTTTTCTGTCTAACTGCTCAATGATGATGTCATGTCCCGGGAGATGTGCATGATGGGAGAATATCCCCATAAGAACTGTACAGCTCCCGGGACGTGAGTCATCAGAGAGCAGTTAAACAACAACTCAACTTCAGAAGCTAATAACTATTGGACTATTTTTAATAGAAGTAATGTACAAATCTGTTTAACTTTCCGGAGCCAGTTGATATATATAAAAAAGTTTTGGCCTGGAATACCCCTTTAAAGCACCAAAAGTATAGGTAATGAAGTTAGGCAGAATGTTAATTGCAAGTATGTGTCCCAGATACTGGGTTAACCTAATGTAGATTCTCCAGTGTCTTGTGTGAATGGGAAAGAGGGACAAAAAAGGGAGGGCACAGCATTGTAAGTATGGTGAAGCATGTGAAGGTGTTTAGGAGTTAAGGATGTGGCTTTTTTGGGCAAAAATTCAAAAGGTAAGGGTGCATTCCTATAATATTTTGTGGATATGGCAGACGCACGGGGTGGGGGAATTAGCAAACCGGCCACTGCTGTATTACAGTTAGACCCGCGCCACACCCCATTCTTTGGAATGTGCTGGATGTAGCGGGCTATTGACTCTAGAGGGCTCACTTTTGACAGTTTACTAGTTGCCATAGCAACCAATGAGATAATTTTATTCATTTTCAAGGCCTCTGAAAAATAAAAGAAGTACCGTATTTATCGGGGTATACCACGCACCAGCCTATAACACGCACCCTCATTTTACCAAGGATATTTGGGTAAAAAAAGTTTTTTACCCAAATATCCATGGTAAAATGAGGGTGCGTGTGTGCGCGTGTATACCCCGATACACCCCCAGGAAAGGCAGGGGGAGAGGGGCCGTCGCTGCCGGCTTCTCTCCCCCTGCCTTTCCTGGGGGTCTAGAGCCCTGCTGCCGGCCCTTCTCTCCCCCTGGCTATCGGCGCCGCTGCCCGTTCTGTCCCCCTGACTATCGGTGCCAGCGCACCGATAGCCAGGGGGAGAGAAGCGGCGTTGACAGCCAGGGGGAGAGAAGGGGCAGCGGCACCCATTGCCGGCGCCGCTGCCCCGTTGCCTCCCCCCATCCCCGGTTGCATAATTACCTGTTGCCGGGGTCGGGTCCGCGCTGCTTCAGGCCTCCGGTGTGCGTCCCCTGCGTCGTTGCTATGCGCTGCACGGCGCGGCGCACTGACGTCATGTGCCGCGCCATGCAGCGCATAGCAACGATGCAGGGGACGCACACCGGAGGCCTGAAGCAGCGCGGACCCGACCCTGGCAACAGGTAATCAGACTGGTAACATTTAGTAAGCGAGAGCGAGAATACAGTTATATAGTTAGACATGTCAAGAAACTGTCACCAACACTGTAATTCTTTGTCAATTTTACAGTAGTGTTGTTCACATTGTTGTCACATGGTGTCCTTCAGTAAACTACAGCAGTGCCCAATCCCACTCTTCTATAGATGTCAATCTAAGATAATGCTTCTCAAACAATAGGTATAGTAATAGTCACATGATCTCTTGTGCAGCTGAATCCAGACAGCACAAGAATATGTCTTGGCTTGTACACAAAAGAATGAGATGTTCCCTTAGTTCCCCAGACTTATCATTTTTTACCTTTTTTCATGCCCTTGACTCAGTACCCTCTATCCCGTATTTACACAAGCAAAGTATCCAACTAAATAACAAAAATAGATTGATACTCACCGAGTCCCATCTTCATGACGAACAAAGCTTATTGGTTGTTTCTGGCATGCAGCTCATGGTCAATGTAGCTTAAATTGGCACTCTCATTAAAATGAATTTTTGCTATTATACTCCTCATGGTAAATAAAAAAATCTTTCTAATGTGCTTTGTTTAAAAAAATATATATTACGTTTTCTATGTTTTGTTTGTAAAATTACTATAAAAGTCAGTTACTTAAAAGTATAATGTAGATAAGTTATAAAAATCTAAAAAGGTTAGTGTATACCTTATAATGAGATGTATCTTCTGAAGCTGGAAGTGCTGGAGTGTCCTTAATTCAAAGGGGTACTCCGGTGCTTATACATCTTATCCCCTATCCAATATACAGTCAATAAAGTCCTTCTGACACGTTTCGGAGACTGAGCTGTCTCCTTCATCTGGGAATACGGTTTTCAGGACTTGATTGTCTTTAGGTGCTTGCTGCGGGATTCCTCTTAACTTACGGAGAACTTTGTGAGCATTATCGTCCTCTTAACTTGCGGAGAACTTCATGAGCATTATCGTCCCAATCCTTTACCCAATGTTACGCAGATTCTCATAATAGTATAATAGTACTTATAAAAACCTTTATATACATATACTTATAAAAACCTTTACATAAATCCGAACAATTCTAATTCGGTATTCAAACCAAACGGAATTAAGGTATTCAAATTAAAAATCCATTTGGATTCTGCCCAAGACAGCTGGGCTATATAGTTACCCCCTCCCCAGTGGGGAGTTATTTTTTTCCAAGCCAAAAAACATTGATCCTACTCCTGATTTTTGATGTTTCTCTGCATAATGGACCGAAAGAGGGTTCCCCTCAAATTCTCACTGAATGTTATATAGGTGTTATGATATACTTGTGTAGCGCCCTTTTGGTTCAACCTATACATATTTTGTCACAGAGGCACTTAATATCATAGATCAGACCTGTAGTTTTACAGTGTATATGTTCCCTAATTTAATATTCAATAGAGTATTTTCTATTTTGCATAAATGTCACTGGGATAGTGTTTTTCATTGTTGTGCAAGCCTTACATGTTCTCCATGGGAAAAAAAAAAATGTTTTGATACGAAGAAAGCTCTTTTTATCCATTTGGGTCTGTATAGAAGGTTTTTATAGTAGGGGCTTTTTTATGACCCAAATTTTGAGCTTTCCTATAGATGAATGTGGGTTTGTTAGGTATATATTCCCTTATAATTTTATCACCCTGGAGAATCTCCCAATGTTTTTTAACTTTACATTGCAAGATGGAGCTTTTGTTGCTATAATTGGGGGATAACGGGCACATCTATAGTATCACCTTCATTATTGCTTGTTCCATTGATAATTGTTTTCTATTTTCCTTCTTCTCCTGGTTTGTGTTGATCAGTGGTTCTCTATTTTCCCTTCTTACTTGTTGTAAAACTTTTTCTACCTGTGTTTTTCCATATACTTTATTTACAAATTTATTGAACATCTTTTCGGCTTCCTGTCGTGATCAATTATATTGCTACAATTGCTACGTATTCTAAGGAACTGACTGCAAGGTATATTATGCAACCATATAGGGAGGTGACAGCTATCCATACAGATGATACTGTTGCTGTCCGTTGGTTTGTTATATGCACTAGTCATAATTTTATTGTCCTCAATTTTAATATTGAGGTCTAAAAAGTTTACACTCACTTGGCTAATAGTAGCTGTAAAGTTTAAAAAATAATAATTCTTATTGATGCCCGTTAAAAAAGTAGCCAAGCTGTCCCCCCCCCCCACCTCCAGATAAAAAAAAAATCTGACACTAGGTGTCTCCTTACTTGTCCAGAACACATTTCCCCCCATCTTTTGCACAGACTTTGGACTTCTGCTGGCCAGGCGGACGTCCAAAAACAGGAAATGCAGTCTGGAGTGCTGAGGGGGGAGAGGTTTACAGCCTAATCCAATCATAGCTCCCCTCACACTTAACTGCCATTTACTGTTGGTTGCAGAGTAATGGCAGAAGTTCTCCCCTGTAAGGCTTCAGATGATGTCACACCTGCTGGGTAATGCCCCTTCCCAGTCTGTGAACCTGAACCTGAGGCTGAGCAGAAAATACAGAGCAATATCAAGGTAGAAAAAAAATTAAAAATGATAAAAATAAAGGCAGGGGATGGTTTATCATAATTGGGGCAGTGAACTGGGAGGATTACAACATTTATCAAGTTAATGAGAGGTACTCTTTAATAAATGGTCAATGTAATGATTAATGAGGGAAAAGCTTGTGCTACTACAGACACCATGAAAATACACCATATGACAACATAGTTCTAAAAAATGAAGCCTTTCCCTCCATAGTTAACATTTTTATAGAAATAATGGCTTCGAAAACAGACCACTAGGGGTCGCCATACCATCCAGAACATTATCTTGTAAGTTAGGCAGTACTAGCACTCCTCTGTGCTTGGTCCTGTCCTGTCTATCAGACTGCAGCATAATAACAGAGAAGAGGGGGTTACAAAGCAGGCTGCAGTGGTTAGTTAAAGAGTCACAGCACAGGAGACTCAGGGAGGAAGTGAATGCATGGTGAGTGAGGTCAAGCTCAGAATGAATGATCAGCAGAATAGAGGGATTTGTGAGCCAAATACAGAAGCTAGACACACAAAAAGATGTAAAGAATCTTCATGACCTAGTGAGTAACATACATAAGTATTATTTGGAAATATAATTATATAATTATAAAGGAAATATAAAATCAGCTATAAACTGTACATTTCCACACAGTACTATAGATTGCTAAGACTACAGAGTGATGTAACATTTCTTTCTTTTAAATACAATGTGCAGTTTCTGCTGCATCTCTTTGAATGTGACCTGAATAATGCATATGTTGCAGGGGAAGTAAACCTCTATGAAATATATTCAAGCTGATGGTTACACTGATTTGTTAAATTGAAATAAATACCAAGACACATATAGGCATCAGGATAATAGGAGCTTTACCTTATACCTTCTTTTTTAGCATAGAAAATAAGAGGGGGTTGTTTTACCTCATTTAACACATCTGAGCTGCCTTATCCGCTGCAGAACAGAACAGCTCTTAAACCTCACAGCACTGCAGTATCACGTCCAGCTCCTGTCATGTACGGTATGTCTGTAGGCAAGATGTACCCTCACTCACTGCTGGCACCCCTATTCTGTCAACCTAATCTACCATGTCTCCTATTAGATTTCAAAATATGTTACAAAGTGGATTTTACACTAAAACAAAGCATCTCTCTGTTCTATTCCTCTGACTCCAAGGATCGTGTGTATAACTAAGAAAATAGTTCATAATTAACTAAATGATATAGCAGCATGAATGTCCTTGTTCCTGATTTAAATGTCAGGAGTGTAGTTATAGGGGATGGAGAGAATACAGCAACATCTTGCCCCAAAGTCACTGGGAGGACACAGACCACTCTGGCACATAAAAAGACACAGGGGAAAACTTTTCATGCTTATCGTGATTTTTGCACATGCCTATGTACACCATGGTTAAATGGGTTCTCCCTTGTTTATACTGTTTATTGTTATTATGTTTGTGTGTTATGTGTGTATAAGTATGTGTTTTTTTTATGTGTGTTATGATTATGTATATATGTATTTTCTTACCTTTTGTGAAGATCCGGAAGCTGGCCCCTTTTTCTTCCAGTGGCTTGCTGTGTACCTCGGCCTCCGCCATGTTGTGTTCGGTAAGTGGGATGTCGGGGGGTGTGTTCTTGCTTCTATCCTTTCTATCTTCTGACGTCCGAGGCGAATCTTTTCATCCTGTTTCTTCCGTGGCTCACTGACTAATCTGTGGCCCCTTCCTGCGCATGCGCAGGTAGTTTTTTTTTTTTTACCAATAAAGTTATTTTTGTCTAATTGACAAATTGTCTGCGCTTGCGCGAAGCTACGCTATTAGCGTAGACCTAACATACGCTACGCTGTTAGCGTAGCACTTGCGTAGACGCGCATGCACAGACAGTTAGTCAATTAGACAAAAAAAACGTTATTGCTAAAAAAAAACAAGCAAACTACCTGCGCATGCGCCGGAAGAGGCCGCAGATTCGACAGAAGCAAGAACACAGCCCCCGACTTCCTACTTACCGAACACAACATGGCGGAGGCCGAGGTTACACAGCAAGCCACTGGAACAAAAAGGGGCCAGCTTCCGGATCTTCACAAAAGGTAAGAAAATACATATATACATAATCACAACACACATAAAAAACACATATTTATACACACATAACATACAAACATAATAACAAAAAACTGTATAAACAAGGGAGAACCCCTTTAACATTATTCCTTTATTTCTAATTAGTATGGGTTTTAATAAGATTTATAATTTGCAGGGTTTTTTATATGTCACAAATGTAGACATATCTGTACTTTTGACCTGGCACAGTTTATAAATACTAAACCCAAAGGTGATGGTGCGGGGGGGAGGAATTTTTTTGACAAAAATTTATCAAGAAATGTGCACAGAAAAGTTTGCACAGTTTAGTCAAGGTTCGTTGTTGTGCAAAAAAATTTTTGCAACCTCCCACTATGCAAAAAGCAAACCTTGTGCATACATTTTGCTACTCTGCACTGGTGAAGAGAATGATAAATTCCCCTCTTAGTTTCTAATATATAAAATAATAATATTGTGTTCTTTAGGCAAGGACTTATACTTCTCCTTCCTACTGGATATACTTCTGGCTTTGGCTTAAAAACTGCAGTGGCAGTGTTCCAAAAAAAAAAAAACACCAGAAAAAACCTGTGTAGAACTTGGCCTTAGAGTGACACTTTGATTTAGAAACAGAAGAAATAAGTGTGTACAGGTCATTGTGGGAGGAATGTATCATTGTGTACACTGTTCTTCGGAGTTTGGCTTGCTAAATGTGACAATAGAAACACAAGGGGTAAAGTTACTCTGCCCTTGCTGCAGAGCACCACACCAGTGTGAACACCTACCATGTGCTCCCTTCTAGAGGGCTGGGAGAATGCTAGGAGGAAACCCATATGCTGTCTTCTGCTGATTAAAAATGACTGGTCCGAATGGGTTGACAGAAATAGCACATGGACACACATCCACAACTTGTGATAATAATGATCTAATTCAGGGCTCAAGTCCTGCAGGAAGGCATGGGAATTGAGTTCCTGCACTTTTTTATACAGCTGGAACACTGTTCCCATTAGTAAGTGTCCTGCAGGACAAGCCCTTTAGTGGAAATCTTGGGTGAGTTCCCACACTTTTTTTCCCAGGACATTTTTCCCCTGATCTATTTGCTTCTCAGCATAATTTCGAAAACAAACAGGTTGCTATGTACCTTTTGATCAAATCGTGCAAGCCCACCTGGCATATCAAGGCCACCTGATAAGAGTGGGTCCCTAAACTAACACTGGCCTAGCACCGGGCAGTGACACCGCCGCCTAGACACCAAGCCCACAAGGGGAATGACCCAGTGGCCAGACAGGTTGTGGATGTGTGGCCATGTTCTGTTTCTCTATATGGTTTCAGACAATTACATTATATGTATATTTATAACATACATTGGTTTAAAAATGTGTATATTTTTGGGTGAAGAAATGCTGCCCCTGCAGCTATTGTCTGTGTGTCTCTGTGTGGAGACAAATTGCAGGAAGTCTGATCAGGACAAGTAGGGCTCTGTGCAGGCTCCTGGCTTGTTTATCACCCTGATGTGGGAGCTGGGAGCATGTCACAGAGCCTCAGTGCACAGAGCCCTGCTTGTCCTCAGTGCACAGAGCCCTGCTTGTCCTCAGTGCACAGAGCCCTGCTTGTCCTCAGTGCACACAGCCCTGCTTGTCTTCAGTGTACAGAGCCCTGCTTGTCCTCAGTGTACAGAGCCCTGCTTGTCTTCAGTCAACAGAGCCCTGCTTGTCTTCAGTGCAAAGAGCCCTGCTTGTCCTCAGTGTACAGAGCCCTGCTTGTCCTCAGCGTACAGAGCCCTGCTTGTCCTCAGTGTACAGAGCCATGCTTGTCCTCAATGCACAGAGCCCTGCTTGTCCTCAGTGTACAGATCCTCGCTTGTCCTCAGTATACAGAGCCCTGCTTGTCCTCAGTGTACAGAGCCCTGCTTGTCCTCAGTGCAGCACAGAAACACATATGCAATAGTTGCAAGGCCAAGCCAGAATTTTTTCACCCAAAATGATTAACATTTTTAACCAACGCATATTACATATATACATATAATGGTATTGTGTAAATTACTGTATATAAAAAGTATTTGCAAATTACAGGTACACTTTAATGTAATTAAAGATAGTGAGGTGGGTGCATTGTGCTTTACATAATTACAAAATGAACATTCACATGCTAAGATGATTATTATCAGTATAATTTTATTAAAACCTTACAATTGAAAAAGTATATGAAAATGTGGATGAGCAGCAAACCCTCCCCAAAAGTTTGGATCGAATGCAGGTTTGGGGGCTCAGCTCGCTCTGGGGGTAAAGCAAAATTTATTAGGAAATAAGGCAAATCCTGGTGAAAAACTTCCAGAATTTTTGGGAAATGTATCCTTCATCGAGCACATAGCACAGCACAATTTTTGCACAAAGTTTAGCTGAAGCACCATTTTGTATGCAAAGATGAAGCTTGTGTACAAACGCTGTACAATGTAGCCACTTTATCTTAATCCAAACTTAAAGCTAGAGCTTTATATAAGTTGCTTAAAGTGTAACAGTCATGACAGAAATCCTAAGTTTTGGGTCTGGGTGTTCTCATCCTGACCGATCACTAGAATCAGCGTGCTGCTGCATAATTCTCTCCCAGCTCTGTATCTGAGAGAAACATCTCATAGGCTTGCATTAAATGACTGTATAAGTCACGTAACACAGAGCTAGGAGAGTAGGAGGCAACCATACATTTCTCCCGCCTTGTTCTAGTGATCGGTTGGGATCTGAACACTCAGACCCCGACTAATCAAAACTTTTCATACGCTTCTATGACATATTAAATGTTTATATAATGACAATACCCACTTAAAATAAAATTGGCAAAAAGGCTAATCTAGGAGAGATTGACTTGTCTTATTATAACAGGAATAGAAAAAGGCTTCATATTATTGATCTGTTAACTTTCCACTGCTGAGCATTTGATAAAGACAACCCGGTGCATATGCCTGGGGATAACTTAGTCTATGATCTAGAAGAGACAGCTGCTCTGTTCTGTTCTGGTGGACTTTGGTTACACGGATGATCAATCATCTAATTGGCTGCCATGTAATTGTACATTCCTGGCTGGCTGCAGCTCCAACCAGCAAAATTATCCACTTGCCATTGGCACCAAGAATGGGACCCAGAGTGACCAACTGATTTCCAGGGTAATTTCATAATGCAAGACTTAATCTATGGTAAGACCACTTGCCTTTAGTGTTGTTATTATCGTAATTATAGTCATAGTTACTTGGGTTGGCTTACAATTGAGGCAAACAGGTGCTGTCCAAGGGCCATAGAAATTTCTTGCTTTTCCCCCTATATATATTTTTTTTTATATAATAACCAGGCCATTGATGCATGCTATCAGGCTACAATGGTTTTCTTATACTGTAGGCTATGGTGATGTATGATGCAGTAAAGTTTTATCTGTAGAATGAAAACCAGTTAAATTCCCCCTAGATTTTACTCCTCGGTATTAAAGGGAAGGCATCCATAGTAACATAGTTTATTAAGCTCATCAAGTTCAACATATAACCCTACTGTGTAACACTTAGAAGGAAGATGTACCAGGCACTGCTCTTAGTAGTACTGTAGTCCCGTAAGATAGCTCTATATGGCTATAGGTGCATGTAGCAGTATGCTGTGTCCTCAGGTGCAGACGTATAGTGCACAATCATAGGCAATATTATGTGGCAAAATATAGGAATAAGTCACACTCACCCGGACTTCAGCTTCACCATAAAAGGTTTTATTCCAAATAGACTGCGGAAAGCATGTAAAGACATACAGGTCTGTGGCGGGGAGCGAGAGCCGGCACGGCTCTTAGACGCAGGGCACACCACTGATAGGCTACTAGTTTCTCGTCACAGTGGACGCTTCTGCAAGCCCAGGTGTACGCCTCTCTCAGGTGGTAAGTGTCTTTTACAGTAGCTGCCGGCCATAGGTGCTATACAAAACGCAACTACATATAGGTGTGATGTGAACTATCACCAAAACACATATGATAAAAAACACTTACAAGAAACATAAAAACATAACTATATTTACTAACTAACTTTTTATTACGCAGAGAAGCACTCTTGATAATTAGGTTAAATGCTACCCGTCCACTTGGACTGAATGAAAGAAATGACTTATCATTTTTGCTGTGAATCCCCTTGCTTTCTCTCTGATTGATTTTAATGCATATGTTTATAGTTATGTATTTATGTTTCTTGTAAGTGTTTTTTATCATATGTGTTTTTGTGATAGTTCACATCACACCTATATGTAGTTGCGTTTTGTATAGCACCTATGGCCGGCAACTTCTATAAAAGACACTTACCACCTGAGAGAGGCACACACCTGGGCCCCGCGTCTGAGAGCCGTGCCGACTCTCGCTCCCCGCCACAGACCTGTATGTCTTCACATGCTTGCCGCAGTCTATTTGGAATAAAACCTTTTATGGTGAAGCTGAAGTCCGGGTGAGTGCGACTTATTCCTATATTTTGCCACATATAACCCTACTGTATTCAAGGATCAATGATGGCAAAAAAAAAAAAAAAAAAAAAAAACCTTGTGAGGCTCCAAATATAACAATAAGAATAAATTGGAGGGGGCGTGGCCTGGCCGAGAGAGGAAATGGCCGCTTAACTGCACAGCTCCACAGCAGACTCTAGGGGTGAAGCTGTTAATCCCTGCCAGTGACTTCTTCAGCAACTCTCTGTGCACCTACAGCACTATGGCAACCTTAGGCAGGAAAAGATCTAACAAACCAGGAGACCACAAGACTCTAAAGCAGTTCTTTGCTCTTGTCTCCGGTTCAGCGCAAGGAAACAAAGATGGCATTGCCCCTTCCCGCTACCGGACCAACACAGTGACCAGTGACCTCACCTGGGAATCCGGCTCCGACCGCAATTTCCAGTTACCAGATACCGGAGACTTTGCCCCCCTCTAGAGCCAGGTCAGAATGCTTCTTGCCGACTGACTGGGCTTCTACGGACGCCATACACGACCCTGACATGGCGGCAGCAGAAGAGGGAGATGACACACTGCCATTGCAGCCTGGGGACGTTACAGGTCTGCTGGAGAAGATGCCCCTTCCCCACAACCCCACAACAACGTTATACCTTGTCTCCCCACATCATCCCCGTAAAACGAAAACCGAGACTCTCTGCTGCAGTAGTTGAGACGTGGGATGCGGATTCTACTGGGGCCACTAGTGTAGGGGAGAACGAGGGGAATGTATTTGCCTCATATCAAGTGTCCGATAAAGCGGTGTCGGAGTCGACACTGAAAGAGATGCTGTAGCTTCTGTGCTCCTCCTTACACATGGACTTTGCTTCTCTTCTAAAGCCAGTTAACTCCACAGTCAAGGTCTTGAAACGCAAGGTGGTTCATGCTGAATCTAAATTGGCGTCCTTTGCTGTGGCACAAAACGGCCTGGTGGATGCCCATAATGCATTAGATGACAAGATTATAGCAGTCCAGGAGAAACTGATACACTCTGAAGACCGCAATAGAAGAAACAATATTAAATTCCGAGGCATTCCTGAGTCAATTCCGAATTCTCAACTGGCTAAATATGTGAAAGAGATGACACGCCATCTTATACCAGACTTGGAGGTGTTTGAGTACAGTATAGATTGGGCCCACAGGGTGGCAAAACCTAAATCGCTGCCTGACGAAGTTCCAAGAGATGTGTTAGCCCGCTACACTTTTTTTTTAAACTAAGGACTCACTCTTGCAAGTCTCCAGGAAATGCAAATCTTTACCAGCACCTTATGAGGGGTTTCAACTGTTTGTGGACTTGTCAGCTGCTATCCTACAAGCGGGGAGAAATCTCCAACCCATCACTCAGGAACTAAGGTGGCAGGGGATTCCCTAGAGGTGGGGTTTTCCAATGAAGATTTTGGTGCTATACAACAACAATATGCATGTTATTTCTTCTGTTCCTGAAGGACTTGAGACTCTCCGTGGATGGGGCACTCTGACCCCCAGGCATCGCAGCTCGAGTGACAACTCTCCAGACCTGGAATCGCCAGTACCTCCCTGAGCTTGGACATGAGTCGCACATTTCAGGTGGACTTTGTTGAGTTAGTTTCTTTTGAATAAGCGTAACATACACCCCGTATGCTCTGCGGTTTAGTGCTTATAACTGTTAAACTTCCACGTTCCCAAGTGACAGGTGTCTTTCTGATATCTACTGAAGTGTTTATATTATGTTTCTTTTTTTCTATTCCTTGTATGTGGTGTTTAGCCCGTATGTACTACTATGTTCTCTCTCCCTTTCAGCCTATTTCTTCTCTCTTTTCTCCTGTACCGGGTACTGGCCATCTACTAGCCATGGACTTTGATATATTCTCCTTGAATGTAAATGGGCTTAATAGCCCGCAGAGACAAAACTTTTGTGACACTGTGGACATCTTGTGTCTCCAGGAGACGCATCTGTCGTCGAGTAACCCTCACGTCTGCGTCACAGGAAGTTCCCACTTATTGTCTCCTCAGTGTATTCTAAAAAAGAGGTGTCTACATAGCGTTTAGTGACAGAATTGCAGTGACTATCTATCAGCAAATTATCGATCCTCAGAGCCGCTACATTATCTTAGTGAGTCTTATTGATAGTGTTCAATACACCATAGTGAACCTCTATGCCCCCAATGCAGGTCAGAGGCGGTTTCTGAAAAAGGTACTGAGAAAGGTAGACACGGTTAAAAAGGGATCCCTAGTGATTTGTGGAGATTTCAATTCAGTAACATCTCCTCCTCTAGATTGCTCATCTCCTACCATGCACACATTTTTTCCTTAGACAACTTTTTGCCTGAATATGACCTCTTTGATATATGGAGATTGCAGCACGCCTCAGAGAGTGATTACACCCAATGCTCAGTGAGGTTTCACTCATTTTCGCGAATTGACATGATTCTAGTGGATAGAACATTAATTGAGAGGGTGGTGAGTTCTGACATAGGTCTTCGGACGTGGTCAGACCATGCACCAGTCCGAGTCACCATTTTCTGTGGCGTGCCAACACACATCTAATTGCTAACACTACACATGCAACTTTTCTAGAGCAAGTCCTCACTGAGTATTTTACTCTAAATGCCACCACTGATGTCAGCCCTACAACTGTCTGGATGGCCCACAAGGCGGTGGTGCGAGGCTCATTCATACAGCTGGGAGCTACATGAAGAAGCATAGGACCCTTGCACTTAACGAGTCCCTCAATAAAATCACTGCCTTGGAGGCCATTCAGAAGACAACCATTTCGCCTGATAATAACAGTCACTTGCGGGCCGAGCGATTACATATGAGACAATTACTACTACACGACTACGAGAGGTCACTTAGAAAGTCTAAGATGTCTTTTTATATGCATGACAACAAAGTGGGATCACTACTACCACCTTGTTGCACCCCAAAACTCACCAGCCTAAAAATTCACCCCGCCTAATAGTGGATGCTTTTAGGGACTACTATGAAGTTTTGTATAACCTGAATGTAGATCCTATGTCCACAGCCTTTCCAACCAGCCATTGATGCTTTCCTTGTTTCTTTTAATCTTCCTAAACTCTCTCCCTCTGCTCTTTCTACCTTGAACCAGCCTATTACTGCCCAGGAGATAGCTGACACTGTCAAATCTATGCCCACCAAAAAGACCCTTGGACCTGATGGTCTCCCCAATGAATTCGACAAAAGATTCCTGCCTGTCCTGCTCCCTCATCTGCTCCCTATATTTACAATAGAAACGGAGACAGGTTCCCTCCCGGCTGATATGCTGGATGCCTTAATAATCACAATCCCAAAGCCTGGGAAATCCCCTGACCTTACCTCTAAATACCGCCCCATATCGCTCCTAAATGACGATGTAAAACTATATGCTAAAATATTGGCGACTCGTTTACAATCCTTCTTGCCACAATTGTTAGGGGGAGAACAGGGGGGGGTTCACACTGGGCCGCCAGGCCCCCGACAATACGAGATGAGTCATATCCCTGATGCAACATTGTGAAAGTAGTGATACCCCAGCCGTGATTTTGACCTTGGACGCGGAAGCCTTTGACAGGGTGAGCAGGCCCTACGCTTTCTCCGCCCTGAATGCCTTTAGCTTTGATGGGCCTATCATTTCGGCCATCCGAGCTCTGTATTCTAACCCGGTGGCGAGGGTGTTTACCAATGGAGCACTCTCGGGTCGGTTCTCCCTATCGAATGGCACTAGGCAGGGTTGTCCCCTATCACCATTAATTTTCCTCATTACCATTGAGCCCCTAGCCCAAGCGAGTCCTGAGATCTCAGGTGTTGTGTTGGGGGTAAAAGAACACTTTTTTGCCGCCGACATCCTACTCACCCTGACGAGCCCCACCACTTCCCTCAGCTCCCTGTTTACTGTTCTAGACTCCTTCAGCAAACTCTCCTATTACAAGCTAAATGTCACCAAATCCCAAGCGCTCCCAGTGGGACTTCCCACTACACTGCTGGACTCCCTTTGCCCTCGATTCCCTCTAGATTGGCATCGTCATTCTATCACCTATTTGGGAATACAATTCACTTGCCCTTCCTCCTCTCTATTCAAGGCTAACTTTCTACCATTTCTGACTACTCTCTCCAATTTCCTCTATGACAACCGTATTCTCTCCTGGTTTGGTCGACTCTCGGCCTTTAAAATTATGCTCTTGCCAAAACTGCTGTATTTGTTCTGCACTCACCCCATAGCTATTCCCCCTTCTTTCTTCAAGTTGGCTAACAGGCTAGTTGATGATTTCATCTGGCAACACAAAAGACCTAGGGTTTTGTAGGAGGGTTATGGTATATCACAGAGGGTCGGGAAGACAATTTTAGGGCTGCCATTTAGATCAGATGTCTCATTGGTGGTCGGGGAACTCGCACAAGCCATGGGTGTCTCTGGAGATGGCCCATAGCGCAGAATGCTCCCTAAAATCTAGGATCCTGGCTCCTCTCTCCAACAAATCATTAGCACTCACCTCTTTATCTGCGATCAACGTCACAGACGGAATTTGGAGATCTAGCATTTCCAAGTTCTCCTGATTCATACAATGCCCTGCTAAAGATATCCCTCTGTAACATCTGCTCCTTTACATTCCTGACTTAAACCTTTCCCTGTGGAAAAAGGCTGGCATCCATAACATACAGGACATTTTGGATGACTCTGGCAACATTCATTTCCCGACCATCAGAGAGCGTTTTGACCTCTCACACAGTGAATTCTACAAGAGTCTTCAGATCAGAAGCTAATGTAATATAGGATGGTTACAGTCTTTTAAGTTACCTTCGAGAATGCTGGACTCTTGGAATACCTTGATCCCTCTTACTGGAGGTATTACTCTCTTTTATGATCTTCTGGGTGACAAAACCACTGTTGCTCCTTTTCCATCTATGTCCAGGTGGGAGAGGGATCTTGGTGTCACGATCACATTGGAACAGTGGAGAGAAGCCTTCCGAGGAATCAGGGACACATTTAAGTGTGCAAACCATCAGGAGACGATGTTTAAGACTATCCATAGGGTGTATTTTACACCCTACAGATTGCACAAAATTGATGTCTCCTGCTCCAATATGTGTTGGAGGGGTTGTAACAGAGAGGGTTGTCTTGTACACACCCCATGGGATTACCCTGCACTGAATGGGACTTGGAGAGGGATTGAATTAGTCATCACTGGATTGATGGGATTAAACTTCACATTATCCCCCACACTGGCTCTTCTACTCATAGATTTGAACGAGATTCTCTTTGAATTCCGAACAGTGGTAGCTCACCTCCTTATGTCCACCAAACTGTTTATTACTAGACACTAAAAAAAAAAAAGAGGAAGAAGAAGAAATTGTAGTCAAATTATGTTGTTATTGTTGATAAATATAAACATCTAATGGGATTTAGTGTTGTAACACAATAAAATATGAAACAGTACAAAAAGGTAAATACTTCTTTAGACTCTGTAAGTGATGCTTCATCCATAAGTATAGCAACCCTGACATACTATGACAGATTTCTTGCTGATCTCTGCAAATATTCAAGCTTCTCAATGCCAATAGAGAGGGTAGACTGCAAAAATAAGACCTGCTGGGTCTGCATTATTTGTCATATCAGGTGTGGCTACCAGGATGATGTCCCCTGACATATGGTCTAGTCATAATTATAGGAGGGAATATTTTACAGTGTCCAGAATTTATATGATGAAACATGACAACATATAAAGGCTACTGTTAGAACAGGCCACTTGTGTGTTCTGCTAACACATGACAGCAGATATTGACATGTCTATTTTGGACATCTGAGTGACAGTCAGGAATGTGTGTACACTCCCAGAATGAAGGAAGCAGCAGAATGTAAAGAATCTGAAACAGAGTATAGAAGGTAACATTAAGCACACTGCTCTACTTGTTGAATTTTGTAACAAGGAATATATACAGTATATAGGACATTCATTCATCTGGTGCACCTAATACTATAGAAAGGCATATTAAAGGGGTTATCCACCATAAGGTGATTTTAGTACGTACCTGCCAGACAGTAATAGACATGCTTGGGAAGAATTTGCGCATGTCTTCGGGCTAAATTGCTATGTTGTGAGATTACCATAACACTGTGGCTAGCTATTTGTGAACTGGTATTTGCTGTTAGATTTTTCTTCTTTTACCTACAAATCCCATAATTCAATGTTCCTCCCTCCCACACATATGCCACCCCACCCATTGAAACATAAATGAGCTGCATCCATTCAAAAGACCTGTGTTTTTCAATCACAGTGCCTACAGCTGTTGCATTAGTTGCAGATTGATCTCTTTCCCACCAAGTGATCGCTCCACCCATTGAAGCAGACAGGCTTCCTGTCATCAGCTGACTAGTGAGTCAGGTCTCTGCCGCACTGAAACCTAGGAAAAATCTGAGACAACAGTCATTTTGTTTGCTGTTAAAAATAAATATTGGGGTGAAAATTACAAAAGAATTGTGAGAAAACCATCACACACAGGTACATACATTATATTATGAAGTCCAAGTGTAAGGCACAGCTCACTCGTACGCCCTTCCTGCGTCTCGGACAAGACTGAACCACTACTCATATAATGATATAAGAATGAAGAGATGTCCAGCGCAGGTTCCAAGCAATACGGAAATTGTTTATTCAGCAGTAACACAACATGATAACAAATTGGTGACGCGTTTCAGCCACAATCTGCGGCCTTAGTCATACGACTAAGTATGACTAAGGCCGCAGATTGTGGCTGAAACGCGTCACCTATTTGTCACCATGTTGTGTTACTGCTGAATAAACAATTTCCGTATTGCTTGGAACCTGCGCTGGACATCTCTTCATTCTTATATCACTATATTATGAACTACACTAACTTTACAGCCCCTGTAACATAGTCAAATAAAAAAAATCCTGGAGTACCCCTTTAATAGTAACATATAATAACATAGTAACATAGTTCGTAAGGTTGAAAAAAGACCAGAGTCCATCAAATTCAACCTATATCCCTAATGAGTCCCTACTGAGTTGATCCAGGGAAATGCAAAAAACCCTCATACTAGAGGTAAAAATTCCTTCCCGACTCCAAATATGGCAGTCAGAATAAATCTCTGGATCAACATGATGTCCCTAAATATCTAGTATACATAACCATCAATGTTATTATTCTCCAAAAAAGCATCCAGACTCCTTTTGAACTCTTTTACAGAGTTCACCATGACCACCTCCTCCGAGAGAGAATTCCACAGTCTCACTGCTCTTACAGTAAAGAACCCCCGTCTGTGGTGGTGTAGAAACCTTCTTTCCTCTAAATGTAGAGGATACCCCCTTGTTATAGATACAGTCCTGGGTATAAATAGATCATGGGAGAGATCTCTGTACTGACCCCTGATATATTTATACATAGTTATTAGGTCTCCCCTAAGCCTTCTTTTTTTCTAAACTAAATAACCCTAATTCTGATAATCTTTCTGGGTACTGTAGTTGGGTACTGTAGTCCTCCTATTCCCCATATTACTCAGGTTGCCCATCTTTGAACCCTCTCCAGCTCCACTATATCTTTCTTGTACACTGGTGCCCAGTACTGTACACAGTATTCTATATGTGGTCTGACTAGTGATTTGTACAGAGGTAGAATTATTTCCTTGTCGTGGGCATCTATGTCCCTATTGATGCACCCCTTGATTTTATTTGCCTTGGCAGCAGCTGCCCGACACTGGTCACTACAGCTAAGTTTACTATTAACTAAGACCCCTAAGTCCTATTCCACGTCAGTCTTCCCAAGTGTGCTCGCATTTAATATATAACCCCGTCCCAGATTTTTCCTCCCCATGTGCAGTACCTTACATTTATCAATGTTGAACCTCATCTGCCACTTCTCAGCCCAAACCCCCAAACTATCCATATCCATTTGTAACAGTGCACTGTCCTCTATTGTGTTTACCGCTTTACAGAGTTTAGTATCATCTGCAAAGATTGCTACTTTACTATTCAACCCCTCTACAAGGTCATTAATAAATATATTAAATAGACCAGGACCCAAGACTGACCCCTGTGGTACCCCACTAGTAACAGTCACCCAATCAGAATAAGTACCATTAATAACCACCCTCTGTTTCTCATCGCTGAGCCAGTTACTTACCCACTTACACACATTCTCCCCCAGCCCGTTCCTTCTCATTTTATGCACCAATATTTTATGTGGCACCATGTCAAATGCTTTGGAAAAATCCAGATATACTACGTCCAGCGATTGCCCCTGGTCCAGTCTGGAGCTCACCTCCTCATAAAAGCTGATCAGGTTAGTTTGACAGGACAGATCCCTCATAAAGCCATGCTGATATGGGGTCATACATTTATTTTTATCAATGTACTCCAAAATAGCATCTCTTAGAAAACCCTCAAACAATTTACATACAACGGAGGTTAAACTAACAGGCCTGTAATTTCCAGGGTCACCTTTTGTCCCCTTTTTAAATATTGGCACCCATTTGCCATGCGCCAGTCCTGGAGAACAGTCCCTGTTACTATAGAGTCCCTGAATATTAAAAATAGAGGTCTGTCTATTACAATACTTAATTCCTTTAGAACTCGGGGGTGAATGCCATCTGGACCTGGTGATTTGTCTATTTTGATTTTTTGTAGGCGGCACTGTACTTCCTCGGTTAGACAGGTGGCTTGTACTGGGGAGTTTACCTTATCACACTGTATTTCACCTGGCATTTCATTTTCCTCGGTGAATACAGTGGAGAAGAATTTGTTTAATATATTTGCTTTTTCCTTATCCCCGTTTATAATTTCTTCCTCATCATTTTTAAAGGGCCAACATTTTCATTTTTGACCTTTTTGCTATTTATATAGTTAAAGAACATTTCGGGGTTAGTTTTACTCTCTTTGGCAATGAGTCTTTCTGTCTCTATTTTTGCATTTTTTATCTTTATTTTACATATTTTAACTTTTTCTCTATAGCTTTTTAATGCTTCTTCACTGCCATCCTGTTTTAGTAGTTTAAATGCTTTATTTTTGTCATTTATTGCCCCCTTAACATTTTTATTCATCCATATTGATTTTCTTTCATTTCTGACCCTTTTATTCCCATAGAGTATTTACATCTTACAGTGAGAATTTAAGATGTTCCTAAAAGTCTCCCATTTAGTGTTAGTATTCATATTTTTGAGGACATTATCCCATTTTATATTGTTAAGGGCTTCTCTTAGTTGATCGAACTTTGCTTTCCTAAAGTTCATTGTTTTTGTGGCCCTCGAGAGATTCCCTTATTGAAGAACAAGTTATAATGTATTATATTGTATTCTTATGATCACTATTTCCAAGGTGTCCTTCTACTTGCACATCAGTTACTCTATCAGATCTGTTGGTTAATATTAAGTCTAGTAGGGAGCCCCCTCTGATCGGGCCCTGTACCATTTGGGACAGATAATTGTTTTTAGCTATAGTCATAAACTGGGAGACTGAGACCAGTGAATCTCATAAACGAAACAGGTTTCTATCAGGATAGTTAAAGTCCCCCATTATTATCACCTCATTATAATTTGCTGCCTTGTTTCTTTGCTTCAGTAGTTGATCTTCTGCCTCTTCCATTATGTTTGGTGGCTTATAACAAACTCCTATCAGAATTTTTGTTATTATAATCTCCATATATTTCTACCCATAATTTCTCCACATTATCGTTTCCCTCCCGTATATCTTCCCGCAGTGCGGCCTTCAGACTTGATTTCACATAATTGATTTACAATGTTTTATTGGACAGACTTCTGGCATTAGTCAACATGCAATACAATGGTGTATGATTTTTCTTCCTATGAAGCTTATCCCTATTAACTATTTTAACCCCTCCCTCCGCTCCACCCCAGGTATATTACTAAGTCCCCCCTCTCTATCTACACTATCTTCCCCCTCTACATTGTAGGTTCCCTCCCCCCAGTCCCTAGTTTAAACACTCCTCCACCCTTCTAGCCATCTTCTCCCCAAGCACAGCTGCACCCTCCCCATTGAGATGCAGCCCGTCCCTACGGTAGAGCTGGTATCTGACAGCGAAGTCAGCCCAGTTCTCCATGAACCAAAACCACTCCTTCCTACACCAGCTTCTGAGCGACTTGTTTACCTCCCTGATCTCCCTCTGCCTCTCTGGTGTGGCTCGGGGTATAGGTAATATTTCAGAAAATATTACCTTGGAGGTCCTTGCCTTAAGCTTGCAGCCTAAGTCCCTGATATAATTTTTAAGGACTCTCCACCTACCTCTTACTTTGTCATTGGTGCCAATATGTATCATGTCTGCTGGGTCCTCTCCAGCCCCACCCAGCAACCTGTCAACCCGTCCCGCGATGTGCAGAACTCGAGCGCCAGGAAGACAACACACTGTGACAGATCTTTGTGACAGATCGCCCTGTCTGTCCCCCTAATAATAGAGTCCCCCACTACCAGTACCTGTCTGGCCTGCCCTGCACTCCTCAGGACATCACATTTGCTGTCCTCTCTGAAGATGATGTTAACAGCGCATCATTTACAGTATTGTGTGTCAGTGGTATAGTTTTGTGGATTAGCAGTTTTATGTACTCAGAAGATACATGTTTTCTCTTTCCGCCACAGTTTGACAGCATTTTCCATATTACTGTGCATAGGGAGAAAGCTCTTGCTCTTTGCATGGAGCCTGCATCTCCAGAATAACTATTTTAACAAAATAATCGCTGATGTAGGAAAGGTTTTGCCCTTGTCCAGCCCCCATAGAATAGCACATGCCAAATAAGTGCTTCTATAAATCACATACATGTTGCAATTTGTTGTAATTTGCTATTTCTGTTATTGGTTGTATTGTTTGAACATTGTTTACATCCACAGGTACATTAAAGGGAGTGTATCTAGAGTTTTTTTTTTTTTTACTGATCAGAGCTAGATACTGATGCCTGTTCTCTTTTGTAATCTGTTCTTATTTTCTAATTGAATTTTTTTTATTTATAAAATTGTAAATACAGTATTGTCAGGGCAGCCATTTTGCATGGTCTGCTCCAAAAAACATTTAGGAATAATGAGGGGATTTAGTAAGACTAGTCATCTCACACATCGGTCTTAACCAGTCCTCTGCCAGTGCAGGAGTTCACTACATTTATATGTCCAGTACATGTGAGGCTGCCCCCCATGTATAAAGCCACACATCCTTTGCTGCAAGTCACACCCACTCGGGGAGCATGGCATAATCCTGTTGTTTGCACAAAAAATAATGCTACTTTTTGACAGTTTACCCCAAGCAGAAAAATTATAAATGCCCCCCTTACAATGTTTAAAGAGATCTCCTGGGAATAGGCACAATAAACTATATTAACCTAGAAAATATTAATTTATGGCCTGTGTAGGAAGATGGAGAAGGGGATCTGTTACCATTACCTATTGTGAACAGCCTGGTCCTGTCTTAACTATCTGTACAAACAGAAAGTGTCAGCTTAGTTTAAGGCTTATTTATTTTACGATATAGTAAAAATAAATTGTAAAATAGAAAATTTGAAAAAAGATCACTTACATTTTAAAGATGTAGGTTTAATGTAAAAACTTGATGTAAGCAATAGGTTATTTTCTCTTGACACATTCCTTTTTAGAGCCAGATACTAAAACATGTTTTTTCTCAATTGTTCTATTTTCTGCATTTTTTATGCAATATTATGGGGTCTGCCATTTTATCTGAGCTGTTTTAACATAATTTAGTGATATTCTTTACAGCAGGACCCATGGGCATAAACAACAATAGATAGGACTTGTCCTATTCAGATAAATTGAAAATGCTACCAAGCATTCTGAGTGAATTTTTAAGAGGCCATTTCACAGGAAGAGGAGATGTTGATCTCAGCTGGGAATGGTGGTGGATCCAGTGTTATCTCTTTAATGGTGTCACCTTTCACTGTACTGCTTGTCTGCTCTAAGAAGAAAGACATTTCTGGAAAATAATCTGTACAGAACAAAAAGTCTCAGCTTAGTTTTAGCCCTAGTGACCAGAATGAAAACTTCAAGATTTCAGGTTAATTTTTAAATAAAGGAAGTAAAATGCTAAATAAATAAAAAATCACTGAAAAATTATGTAATTATGGTTAACATTTAAGCTTGATTTATACAATGGGTCATTTACCTTTAAAATATCCTAGGTTCAAAGGCAAAGTCTTTAACAGGGAAACCTTAATACCATGTGACAGGTTTAATATTAGTTTCTTTCTAATGTAGCACAAGAGCCTTTTGGTATTTTTGGACACCCAGGCCTGGATGAGAGTGCTATTTACCTCCTATAGCTATGCTCTAGGTTATGTCTGTTGGCAGCTGTATTGAAAATACACTGCTCAAAAAAATAAAGGGAACACTAAGATAACACATCCTAGATCTGAATGAACTAATCGTATGAAATACTTTCGTCTTTACATAGTTGAATGTGCTGACAACAAAATCACACAAAAATGATCAATGGAAATCAAATGTATTAACCCATGGAGGTCTGGATATGGAGTCACACTCAAAATCAAAGTGGAAAACCACACTACAGGCTGATCCAACTTTGATGTAATGTCCTTAAAACAAGTCAAAATGGGGCTCAGTAGTGTGTATGACCTCCATGTGCCCATATGACCTCCCTACAATGCCTGCGCAGGCTCCTGATGAGGTGGTGGATGGTCTCCTGAGGGATGTCCTCCCAGACCTGGACTAAAGCATCTGGTCAATGGAGCTAAACATGATGTCCCAGATGTGCTCAATCGGATTCAGGTCTGGGGAACAGGCGGGCCAGTCTATAGCATCAATGCCTTCCTTTGCAGGAACTGCTGACACACTCCAGCCACATGAGGTCTAGCATTGTCTTGCATTAGCAGGAACCCAGGGCCACCCGCATCAGCATATGGTCTAACAAGGGGTCTGAGGATCTCATCTCGGTACCTAATGACAGTCAGGCTACCTCTAGCAAGCACATGGAGGGCTGTGCGGCCCTCCAAAGAAATCCCACCCCACACTATTACAGACCCACCGCCAAACCGGTCATGCTGGAGAATGTTGCAGGCAGCAGAACAGGGTGCCAGTGGCCAATTTGTCAATCTTGGTGTTCTCTGGCAAATGCCAAATGCCCTGCACGGTGTTGAGCTGTAAGCACAACCCCCACCTGTGGATGTCGGACCCTCATACCACCTTCATGGAGTTTCTGACCGTTTAAGCCTCCATGCTTTGGACACTAGGCTGACAGATACAGCAAACCTTCTTGCCACAGCTCGCATTGATGTGCCATCCTGGATGAGCTGCACTACCTGAGCCACTTGTGTGGGTTGTAGACTCTGTCTCATGCTACCACTAAAGTGAAAGCACTGCCACCATTCAAAAGTGACCAAAACATCAGCCAGGAAGCATAGGAACTGAGAAGTATTCTGTGGTCACCCCCTGCAGAACCACTCCTTTATTGGGGGTGTCTTGCTAATTGCCTATAATTTCCACCTGTCGTGTGTTCCATTTGCAGAACAGCATGTCAAATTGAATGTCAATCAGTGTTGCTTCCTGAGTGGACAGTGTGATTTCACAGAAGAGGGATTGACTTGGAGTTACATTGTGTTGTTTAAGTGTTCCCTTAATTTTTTTGAGCAGTGTACATAGGGAGAGATGAGTAAAACTGCCTTTTCCACAAATATGAGGCCAAATGAATCGATATGGGAAATGCTTCAGAACAGAAACGCAGGATCATCCGGCACTGGAGAGACAGACAACCAGGTTCATAGCAAGGAAGTTTATTTGGACCAGCATGCAATGTACGTTTCACAGCATGAACTGCTGCTTCATCATGATGTTTCATGCTGTGAAACGTACGTAGCATTCTGGTCCAAATAAACTTCCTTGCTATCAACCTGGTTGTCGGTCTCTCCAGTGCCGGATGATCCTGCGTTTCTGTTCTGAAGCATTCCCCTGATCGATTCACTGCATCCGAGCAGGTTTTACGCTATGGAGTGCTCTTTTGTCTGTTTATATTTGTGCAAAATAACTGTCTTACATGAGTTGTGCCATATTATCAATGTGTGTTTGAAATTTTTTTTTACACTTATTCACTTAACTCAAAAAGGGATGGGCCTACTTCAAAGTGAAAAATGTATGAAGTAGGATTTAAAATTCTCAGTAAAGGTTGCCTGAGATTTGACACATCTATAAAAACATGTTATTCACCACATAATACTTTTTTGAAGTTTTTATAACTGCTTATTTTTGTTCTGTAGGACGATGAAGTTGTCCTTCAGTGTGTCGCTACCATCCATAAGGAGCAGAGGAAGTTCTGCTTGGCAGCTGAAGGACTTGGGAATCGACTTTGCTTCCTGGAACCAACATCAGAAGCCAAAGTAAGAAATTGTTTCTCTTCACAATCTGTGTTTTCGTGAGGCATTCCTATGCTGTAAATGTTCTTTAGATTATTACTTGTATCTCTCTCTCTCTCTCTCTCTCTCTCTCTCTCTCTCTCTCTCTCTCTCTCTCTCTCTCTCTCTCTCTCTCTCTGTATATGTATGTGTAGATAGATAGATATACTTGACTGTATTTAAATTGTAGGGGAATATGTGATTTTTTTATTTACATTTTTGTATAAATATTTGCTCTTTATGCTATTGTCTTAAAGGGGCACATTGAAGAAAAACATGTTTTCAAATCAACTGGTGCTGGAAGGTTTTCCCAATGTGGAACTGTCCAGAACAGAAGCAAATCTCCACAGCAAATCTCTTCTCTGGACAGTTCCTGACACTGACATAGATGGCAGCAGAGAGCACTGTGTCAGATTGGAAAGAACTACCTCTGGAGCATACAGCTGAAATAAATACTGAAATGCTTAAAGGGGTACTCCGCCCCTAGACATCTTATCCCCTATCCAAAGGATAGGGGATAAGATGTCTGATTACAGGGGTCATGCCGCTGGGGACCCCTGGGATCTCGGCTGCGGCACCCCGCTGTCATTACTGCACAGAGCAAACTCTCTCTGTGCGTGATGTTGGGCGATACAGGGGCATTGTGATGTCATGGCTCCGCCCCTTGTGATGTCACAGCCCGCCCCCTTAATGCAAGTCTATGGGAGGGGGCATGACAGCTGCCACACCCCCTCCCATAGACTTGTTTTGAGGGGGTGGACCGTGACATAA
Organism: Hyla sarda; assembly: GCF_029499605.1. Lineage (NCBI taxonomy): Eukaryota > Metazoa > Chordata > Amphibia > Anura > Hylidae > Hyla > Hyla sarda. Next base: position 61,370,991 of record NC_079199.1, read on the forward strand.
CGATGGGCGGAGCCATGATGTCATGATGCTCCGGCCCCTGTATTGGCATTTAATAACAGCTGTGGAGTTTTTCCACATGACAGTGCCCATTTAACCCCTTAAGGACTGAGCCCTTTTTCACCTTAAGGACTAAGCTTTTTTTTTGCAATTCTGACCACTGTCACTTTAAGCATTAATAACTCTGGGATGCTTTTACCGTTTATTCTGATTCAGAGATAGTTTTTTTGTGAAATATTTTACTTTAACATAGTGGTAAATTATTGTCATTACTTGCATCCTTTCTTGGTGAAAAATCCCCAAATTTCATGAGAATTTAGAAAATTTAACATTTTTCAAACTTTGAAACTCTCTGCTTGTAAGGAAAAAGGAAATTCCAAAGAAATTTTATATTTATTCACATATACAATATGTCTACTTTATATTTGCATCATAAAGTTGACATGTTTTTACTTTTGGAAGACATCAGAGGGCTTCAAAGTTCACATTTTTCACGAAAATTTCAAAATCTAAATTTTTCAGGGACCAGTTCAGTTTTGAAGTGGATTTGAAGGGCCTTCATATTAGAAATACCCCATAAATTAACCCATTATAAAAACTGCACCCCTCAAAGTATTCAAAATTATATTCAGAAAGTTTAACCCTTGTACAGGTGTTTCACAGGAATAGCAGCAATAGAGCCATTTTTTTAATTTTTACAAGGGGTAAAAGGAGAGAAATCACCCCAAAATTTGTAACCCCATTTCTTTCGAGTAAGGAAATACCTCAAATGTGGACGTAAAAAGCTCCGTGATTGCACTAGAGGGTTCAGAAGTGAAGGAGCGACAATGGGATTTTCGAGAGTGAATTTTGCTGAAATGGTTTTTTGGGGGCATGTCACATTTAGGAAGCCCCTATGGTGCCAGAACAGCAAAAAAAAAAAACAAAAAAAAAAACACATGGCATACTATTTTGGAAACTACACCCCTCAAGGAACGTAACAAGGAGAAAAAGCATTTTTTCCCCCAAATTTCACATTTTTACAAGGGGTAATAGGAGAAAATGCCCCCCAAAATTTGTAACCCCATCTCTTCTGAGTATGGAAAAACCCCATGTGTGGACGTCAAGTGCTCTGCTGGTGAACTACAATGCTCAGAAGAAAAGGAGCCACATTTGGCTTTTGGAAAGCAAATTTTGCTGAAATGGTTTTTGGGGGCATGTCACATTTAGGAAGCCCCTATAGTGCTAGAACATAAAAAAGACCCCCACTTGGCATTACTATTTTGGAAACTTCACCCCTCGAGGAACGTAACAAGGGGTACAGTGAGCCTTAACACCCCACAGGTGTTTGACGACTTTTTGTTAAAGTCGGATGTGTAAATGGAAAAAAAAAATTTTCACTAAAATGCTGGTTTTTCCCCAAATTTTACATTTTTACAAGGGGTAATAGGAGAAAATGCCCCCCAAAATTTGTAACCCCATTTCTTCTTAGTATGGAAATACCTCATGTGTGGACGCCAAGAGCTCTGCTGACACACTACAATGCTCAGAAGAGAAGAAGCACCATTGGGCTTTTGGAGAGAGAATTTGTTTGGAATAAAAATCCGGGGCCATGAGCATTTACAAAGCCCCCCATGGTGCCAGAACAGTGCCCCCCCCCCCCCCTCACACATGTGACCCCATTTTGGAAACTACACCCCTCACAGAATTTAATAAGGGGTGCAGTGAGCATTTACATCCCAGTGGCGTTTGACAGATCTTTGGAACAGTGGGCTGTGCTGTGCTCGCTGTACCCCTTATTACATTCCGTGAGGGGTGTAGTTTCCAAAATGAGATCACATGTGGGGGCTCCTTCTCTTCTGAGCATTGTAGTTTGCCCACAGAGACTTTACATCCACATATGGGGTATGTTCTTACTCAGAAGAAATGGGGTTACAAATTTTTTTCCTATTTTCCCTTGTGAAAATAAAAAATGTAGGGTAACACCAGAATTTTAGTTAAAACATATTTTTTTTTTCATTTTCCCATCCAACTTTAATGAAAATTTGTCAACCACCTGTGGGGTGTTAAGGCTCACTATATCACTTGTTACGTTCCGTGAGGGGTGTAGTTTCGAAAATGGGGTCACATGTGGGTATTTCTTTTTTTGCGTTTATGTCAGAACCGCTGTAAAATCAGCCACCCCTGTGCAAATCACCAATTCAGGCCTCACATGTACTCACTCCTGAGCCCTGTTGTGTGCCTGCAGAGCATTTTACACCCACATATGGTGTATTTCCGTACTCAGAGGAAATTGTGTTAAAAATTTTGGGGGTCTTTTTTTCCTTTTACCTCTTGTGTGAGAATTTTTAATTTTTACACTAACAGGCTGGAGTAGACCCCAATATTTCATTTTCATAAGGGGTAAAAGGAGAAAAAGACCCCCAAAATTTGTAGTTCAATTGCTCCCAAGTACGGAAATAACCCATATGTGGCCCAAAACTGTTTCCTTGAAATACGACAGGGCTCTGAAGTGAGGGAGTGCCTTGCACATTTGAGGACTAAATTAGGGATTGCATAAGGGTGGACATAGGGGTATTCTACGCCAGTGATTCCCAAACAGGGTGCCTCCAGCTGGTTAAGGGGTGGTTAGGCTTTTTGTGCTATTAGCACCCTAATTTCAAAGGTTTAGCACCACTTTCTGGTGCACACAGTTTCGCAGCTAATACCTGTGTAAAATGAATTGCTGTTTGTGCTATTTGCCCCAAATTTTCAAACCCACTTCTGAAAATGAGGTGCAGTTAACACTCTTTGAGGCGTAAAATGAAGAGCCCTAATAACACAAGTCTTTGAATATTCCCCCCAGGGTATACAATTATTGACCGTGTCATGAAGTGGTTAAATAGATCTGGTCTCATACCATTCTGTATATCTATGAATTGAGAAAGATAGGTTTACAAAAGATATATTTGAAGCATTGGCACAAGAATTACCATATATACTCGAGTATAAGCCGAGTTTTTCAGCACGATTTTTCGAGCTGAAAACACCCACCTCGGCTTATACTCAAGTGAACTCTCCGCCTGTCAATCCCTTCTCAGTGGTCTTCAACCTGTGGACCTCCTGATGTTGCAAAACTTCAACTCCCAGCATGCTCGGACAGCCATCGACTGTCTGGGCATGCTGGGAGTTGTAGTTTTGAAACCTCTGGAGGTCCACAGGTTGAAGACCACTGCGGCCTTCGTCATCATCCAGACACCCCCTTTAGTTTTCAACTCACCTCCCCTTGGTGGGAAGGAAGGGTGAGCTGGTCCGGGCCATCTATGCTGCAGGGACCGTCCAGTGGGGAGGGTTAGTCGTTCCGGGACGACTAACCCTCCCCACCGGACGGTCCCTGCAGCATAGATGGCCCGGACCAGCTCACCCTTCCCACTGAGGGGAGGTGAGTAGAAAACTAAAGGGGGTGTCTGGATGATGACGAAGGCTGCAGAGATCTTCAACCTGCAGACCTCCAGAGGTTTCAAAACTACAACTCTCAGCATGCCCGGACAGCCATAGTTTTTCAACATCTGGAGATCCGCTAGTTGAAGACCACTGATGAAGGGATTGACAGGGGGGATGATGAAGGGGGGGCGGGATGATGACGCGGGTCTGGATGATGATGAAGGCCGCAGTGGTCTTCAACCTGCAGACCTCCAGAGGTTTCAAAACTACAACTCCCAGCATGCCCGAACAGCCATAGTTTTTCAGCATCTGGAGATCCGCTAGTTGAAGACCACTGATGAAGGGATTGACAGGGGGGATGATGACGTGGGTCTGGATGACGACGGGGGTCTGGATGATGACATGGGGGGGGATGATGTATCTCCCACCCTAGGCTTATAGTTGAGTCAATAACTTTTCCTGAGTTTTTGGGGTGAAATTAGGGGCCTCGGCTTATATTCGGGTCGGCTTATACTCGAGTATATACGGTAGTTTGGCATATTGAGGATCTTTTATCATATACGCAATGTTTGTGCACCAGGGGTATCAGGAAGTACTGGGTGCTGTCAGGGCCAGAGTGTTAAAAGAGGACTTGATGGTAGCAGACTGGCATTATTTAGGATGAAGAGAGGAAAAATTAATGGGCCATGCAAACCTGGTAATGTCAGGCTGCTATTTCTTGGTCTGTATCGGTCTGGTTAAAAAATATAGAGGGGGGGCTTCTTGTGGGTACCTGGGATTACTGCTAGCCATTTTAGAGGCAAACGCTACCAGACAGCTCCATTACTAATCCTGTAAAGGGTTTTAAAAAAACACACTAGTAAAGACATTGATATTTCAATAAAAACACCCCGACAGCCTTTGGTTGTCAGTTCATTAAGAAAACACATGTTTGTCATTGACAAAGTCTTGAAATCTGAACTAGTCCTTTGCATTCAAGTATCTAAAAGACTAAAATAAAAAAAGAACAAAAATAATGTCAGTACATTGTTGGGCTCTCCCTTGCTTCAGCAGAGCGGAGCACACACAAAGTGCTGGAAGGCTGTGTTCCCACAATACATAAAAAAAAAAAAAAAAAGGCATGTCAAAAATGCTACGTGGGAACACAGCCCACTTAACTGTATCTTCAGCTGCAGTACAGCCTCTAGTGATCATTACAAGATCCCATACAGGCTGCAATACAGATGATGATACAGCCATGCAGCCAGAAGCAGGGAGGGGTAAGAGTTATGTCCCTAGTGTATACAGTAAGCAGACATCTATATAGATGGCTGCAACTCAATAGCCCCCAGGGGGTTAAATAGCAAAGGGTTAAGAGCACAGCTCTTAAGGATGCACACAATGTATGATTCCTGCTCAGCCTAAGCAGCTAACAGCTATGTACCACTGTGTGCTGTACGTCTCGTGGAGATATGTGGTGATGCAATGTATTACTACTTATCTAGTTACACTGTGTGAGCCAGGTGCTCTGCACCCGGCTCATGAAGTGTTAATAGTGTTGTTCACTTTAAACAAAACATTGTTCAGATAGACATACACGTGGTCGGGTGGTGTGGGGTTTGCACAATTTAAAGTGGCACTTGACAAATCTGGTGTCAAAAGTGCACCAGTGAAACCATGCTCAATGGGGGACATTTATCAATGATTTTACCACTTTTTGATGTTTGTTTTTGATGCATAATTTTGCACAGTGTTACGTCTTTTTTGTGCATCTTTTTTGGTGGTTATTTAACCACAATGGTCCCCTTAGGGAGCCAGGGATCACTATTACATTACTATTACATCTAAATTACAAAAACCCAGGGCACAAAGCCCGGGGCACAAGATCCCTTTAGGGACATCCCCCTTAAAATTTAGATATATAAATTATGAAATCTTCAGTATACACCATGTGACATTAGTTAAAACTTCAGTGCCACAGATCCAGTTGTAAATATTACTGGGGATGGACCCCTAGTCATTAGTATGTGGGCAACTGCAGTCTCCCCTATCCCTGGATAACTGTGACACACATTAAAACCACCGAATTTGCCCCCTCTACTAGTTTTGGTGCTTCAGCACCGTCCTCAGGAGGGTATGTGGGCAAACATCCCTCCACGTGGACCTCACGTCCTTATATAAGATAGGTGTCAGGTTGTCATCAACCTGCGCCTAGTTCCTACCAATCACCCCTCCTCTCTTTATAGCCCAATCAATGTCCTGCTTTTATTTTACCTTTCCCAGAAACGGCCAATAAGGATTTCTCTTTTACCTGTCAGTCTATTACCTGTTTGCTGACTCTATCTTCATGTGCCGCACTTTCGTCTGCTGGCCGGTCACATGAGTTGCATGACCGGACCGTAGCCTCGTCTTCACTCGCGCATGCGCGCAAACTTATACTCAGTCGGTATGGAAAATCATTCTGCACCTATGCGCATAACCACTTGCGCATGTGCGCATACTTTAGTTTTAAACAGTATATTAGAACTCATTCTGCGCTTGCGCATATACCTGTGTTACTTCCACTTCTCACTATGTTGTACAATTACAATAAAACATCCTTTTATCAGAGACCCTGTATCTTTAGATGTTAGTTATAAGTACAGAATACCATCACGTTTTAGATGTTTATAATATTTGGGCAAATCTAAGGAGCAAAAAAATGTTTGTCATATATTATCATATTTGTATTTTGTTTTACTGGACATACCAATCGTGTCTTATGTCCTTATAGTTTTCACTGTTATTAATATATCTTATATCTTAATTATGATTTACTGATCAGAGTATTACTGTTATTTTATAGTTTTTATAAATATTCCAATTGCATCCAATGTTCATATTCATAGTATTTATTCATATGTGCCCAATTAATTACAAATTAATCGTGGGTATTCATGTGTCTCTTTTTTAAGATAAACAGTACCTAAGGTCTGTAAAAATAAATTGTTACAACAAAATATGACAAAATGACGAAATATCATCATTATGAATGATCTTACTTAAGATAGAGGTCAGACTTGTAAGTAGGACTTTACTATCAGGTGGAAATGGAGAGGATGGTATACTTTTTATTCCTGTATAAGGAGGCATCTGTTGGAGAGAATATTACAGTCACATAACAGGAAATATATAAGATAATAATAACATATATTAATTCTAGTTAAGCTTATTCAAAAAGGCAGCATAAGATAAACCCTCATTCAGGCCCAAGGGTGTCATACTTTTAAGTCGGTGAATCCACCTTGCCTCCTCTTGTAACAGTTTCCTGTCTACCGTATGTCTCTCTTTTGGTGGAATATTTTCAGATGTTGTATATTGTTTGTGCACTGTGAAGCAAAAAATGCAGTAGACACTAATTTATTACCTGCGCAAGGCTTGTTTACACTGTCAAACTTTGGGCATTGCTGACATTTTTTACGCAAATATAGAACATGAAAATCAAGGAGCACACGTACCAAAGTGTCAGAAAGCATTAACTGCTTCTGCCACCAGTCAGATAATCTTTGGGATACTTAAAACCTTTTTTGTGTACCTTTTAAAAACAATGCAATGCTTGTAATGTTTCCTTTAAAATATTTCAAAGGAAAACAGTCACCCGTTCACCGACACTATAACCGAATATACCAGGTTATAGTGCGGGTGAACAGGAGACCGATGCTGGGTCTCCTGGTCTCTGTCAAAAATATCCAGAAATAGTTCCAGCACTGTTCAAACTTTAAACTGTGTAAAATTCAAACTCCTGCGGTTCTTGATGAGTGCAGGAGATTGCACCTGTGTAGAAGGTAACCATGGTGACGGTACAGCTAAGGATACCACTGAATGTGCAGGGAGGGAGAAGGGCTGTTAGCTCTGCTGCATACACATGATCATACATATACATAAACCTGAGTGTGTGATTGTGTATGCAGCAGTGCTCAGTGTGTGATTGTGTATATGCAGCAGAGCTGAGTATGTGATTGTGTTTATGCAGCAGAGCGGAGTGTGGGATTGTGTGTATGCAGCAGAGCTCAGTGTGTGATTGTGTGTATGCAGCAGAGCTGAGTGTGTGATTGTGTGTATGCAGCAGAGTTGAGTGTATAATTGTGTGCATGCAGCAAAGCTGAGTGTGTGATTATGTGTATGCAGCAAAGATGAGTGTGTGCTTGTGTTTATGCAGCAGAGCTGAGTGTGGGATCATGTGTATGCAGCAGAGCTGAGTGTGTGATTGTGTATGCAGCAGAGCTAAGTGTGCGATTGTGGGCATGTAGCAGAGCTGAATGTGTGATAAAGTTTATGCAGCAAAGCTGGGTGTGTGCATGCAGCAGAGCTGAGTGTGTAATTGTGTGTATGCAGCAGAGCTGAGTGTGATTTTGTGTATGCAGCAGAGCTGATTGTGTGATTGTGTTTATGCAGCAGAGCTGAGTGTGTGATCGTGTGCATGCAGCAGAGCTGAGTGTGTGATTGTGTGTATGCAGCAGAGCTGAGTGTGTGATTGTGTGTAATCATCAGAGCTGAGTGTATAATTGTGTGTATGCAGTAGAGCTGAGTGTGTGATTAAGTGTATGCAGCAGAGCTGAGTGTGTGTTTGTGTGTATGCAGCAGAGCTAAGTGTGTGATTGTGTATGCAGCAGAGCTTAGTGTGTGATTGTGTGTATGCAGTAGAGCTGAGTGTGTGATTGTGTGTATGCAGCAGAGCAGAGTATGTGATCGTGTGTATGCAGCAGAGCTGAGTGTGTGATTGTGTGTATGCAGCAGAGCTGAGTGTGTGATTGTGTATGCAGCAGAGCTGAGTGTGTGATTGTGTGTATGCAGCAGAGCTGAGTGTGTGATTGTGTATATGCATCAGAGCTGAGTATGTGATTGTATGTATGCAGCAGACTGAGTGATTCATTGTGTGTATGCAGCAGGGCTGAGTGTGTGATTGTGTATGCAGCAGAGCTGCCGTTCACCATACGGGATAATTCATATAATATTTTCATAGTTTGGACATTTATGCAAGCAGCAATACCAAATATGTTTATTCATTTTTTTAAAGCTTTTTGGGGGTAAAATGGGAAAAAGGGATAATTTCCATTTTTATTGGGGGAAGGGATTTTTCACATTTGTTTACTTTTTTTTTTTACACTATTTAACCCCTTAAGGACGCAGGACGTAAATGTACGTCCTGGTGAGGTGGTACTTAACGCACCAGGACGTACATTTACGTCCTAAGCATAACCGCGGGCATCGGAGCGATGCCCGTGTCATGCGCGGCTGATCCCGGCTGCTGATCGCAGCCAGGGACCCGCCGGCAATGGCAGACGCCCACGATCTCGCGGGCGTCCGCCATTAACCCCTCAGGTGCCGGGATCAATACAGATCCCGGCATCTGCGGCAGTTTGCGATTTAAATGAATGATCGGATCGCCCGCAGCGCTGCTGCGGGGATCCGATCATTCATAACGCCGCACGGAGGTCCCCTCTCCTTCCTCCGTGCGGCTCCCGGCGTCTCCTGCTCTGGTCTGTGATCGAGCAGACCAGAGCAGGAGATGACCGATAATACTGATCTGTTCTATGTCCTATACATAGAACAGATCAGTATTAGCAATCATGGTTTTGCTATGAATAGTCCCCTATGGGGACTATTCAAGTGTAAAAAAAAATGTAAAAAAATGTAAAAGTAAAAAAAAAGTGAAAAATCCCCTCCCCCAATAAAAAAGTAAAACGTCCGTTTTTTCCTATTTTACCCCCAAAAAGCGTAAAAAACATTTTTTATAAACATATTTGGTATCGCCGCGTGCGTAAATGTCCGAACTATTAAAATAAAATGTTAATGATCCCGTACGGTGAACGGCGTGAACGAAAAAAAAATTAAAAAGTCCAAAATTCCTACTTTTTTAATACATTTTATTAAAAAAAAATTATAAAAAATGTATTAAAAGTTTTTTATATGCAAATGTGGTATCAAAAAAAAGTACAGATCATGGCGCAAAAAATGAGCCCCCATACCGCCACTTATACGGAAAAATAAAAAAGTTAGAGGTCATCAAAATAAAGGAATTATAAACGTACTAATTTGGTTAAAAAGTTTGTGATTTTTTTTAAGCGCAACAATAATATAAAAGTACATAATAATGGGTATCATTTTAATCGTATTGACCCTCAGAATAAAGAACACATGTATTTTTTTCCATAAATTGTACGGCGTGAAAACAAAACCTTCCAAAATTAGCAAAATTGCATTTTTCGTTTTAATTTCCCCACAAAAATAGTGTTTTTTTGGTTGCGCCATACATTTTATGATATAATGAGTTATGTCATTGCAAAGGACAACTGGTCGCGCAAAAAAAAAAGCCCTCATACTAGTCTGTGGATGAAAATATAAAAGAGTTATGATTTTTAGAAGGCGAGGAGGAAAAAATGAAAACGTAAAAATTAAATTGTCTGAGTCCTTAAGGCCAAAATGGGCTGAGTCCTTAAGGGGTTAAATAATTTGATTGCTAATAATGTTCAGTGCTATGCATAGGCATAGCACTAATCAGTGTTATCGGCGATCTTCTGCTCTGGTCTGCTCAATCTCAGAAGATTCCTGGAGATGGCCGGATGTAGGTGAGGAGACCTCCAGCCGCCATGCTGAATGATCGGACCCCCCGCGACATGGTGCACTAAGTACCACCGCACCATGACATACTTTTACATCCAATGACATTAAGGGATTAAAGGCAAAGGCTCTATTTACACAGGCAGATCCCCTTTAGAAAGCTTATTTATTGTGAGAGCAGGGCCATACGAATGATTGTTTGTGCAGCTTTATATATGTACTACAGCTTATATTTTCTCTCTCTTTTAATCATTAGTGCACATTATCATTTACATAACTTGCATCTCATATTATAATTACATCTTTAAAGAGTACCTATCATAAAAAAAACTTTTGATATGTTTTTCATTAATGCATTTGGAAATCTCAGACTGCAGCCGGGCCAAGTGATGCGCACAGTGCTGCTCCCTGCCTGTCAATCAGACAGGCCGGAGTTCACACTGTGCGCGCAGCAGAGCAGAGAGCGCTCCTGACATGGCCGACCGCATCATCAGGCTCCTACTGCCTGAATAGGAGATCAGACATGCGCTGTCCATATGTCAGTGCAGTGCTGCTCTGAATGACGATCGGGTCTTCCTTTTCTCTGATCTGAGGTCTTCTTAATCCAAGTAAGCGATGGGCATATGTTTGAACAAATTGGGTGCCTCCAGCTGCTAGTAGTAGTTCTGAGAAACAATAATTTATATATATATATATATATATATAACTCAATGGTCCTCATTTACTATTGCAAACCCGACATGTTTTTTCGGGTTGTGCGCCAGAATTTGTGCCAGAATTTGTGCCATATTTGAAAAAAACCCGACTAACTCTCCATTTTGCTAAGAAAACCCGAAAAAGGGGCTTGCCACCGATAAAGGGGGCGTGGTCTCCTAAAAGGGGCGTGTTCCCGACATTTTCACAAAAACCCAACATATTTACTAATGTTTCCACATAAAATGTGGTGGATTTGAGCTGAGGAAAACCAGACAGATAAGAGCATGTGTAAAAAAGCAAAGTGTAGTGAAAGTGGAAAATGTAGGGAAACCTTAGTAGATACCGTGGAAAATAAATTGTATAAATACCATGGAAAATAAATGCCAATCCCAGGTTTAAAAGAAATGCTGACTTGTTAAGCAGGATGCTCCAGAACAGAGATGTTATGGCGTGGAGTGGTAAAGGTGAATTTATTTACATGGGTAATGTGGTTCCTGGATCTAATATGGTGGACTTGGTGCAAAACACAACACAAAGTTACGGATTGTTAAAAAACTAAATACCCCCCCCATGCCATGGCTAAATTAAACAAACCGTCTAGTGTTGTGGATAATTCAAGCACTAGAGAGATTCTAGATGGAATAAAAATGGAGTTAAATGATCCTACAGGAACCGCAACCCCTAAACGAGGAATACATCTTACAACTTCTACTCTGCCGGTGTTAACACAGGGAAGTTTGCTTCCTAAAAAAAGTAATATTATGTATATTAATTACCTATATTGTATTAAATATCATTACATTTGTAATGCCCAAAACTAAAAATATGTCTTGTTCATCTAATTTTATAATTTTATACGCTTTATGTATTATTTTATCTGTTCAATAAAGCTTTTTAAACTTTGCACTACTGATCCGTTTGATTATCTATAAAGGGAAATGTATATGGGTGGTCCTCGCAGACTTGAGTTTTCAGACAGGCCCTTTCAGACATGTCCAGACATGTTAACACATAGAATTCTACGCCATTTTTATCCCCGCCTACTACGTCACAATGTCCTACTATAAAACCTATGCTATTCATTCAGAAAAATTTGTCACCAGGACACGCTGTACATACTTCTCTCCCCAATTTAAAAGTTTGTAGTTTTTAGGAGCCTTTTTAAAAATATAGTGGCGTGCCTATGAATGGCTTTTTCACATGCTGTGAATTTGTGCTAGTATTTTTTAATCTACCGCATAGTAAAAAATCCTATTGTAAATTGCTATGTTGTACCTGTCAAACACCACCTGAAGGGGCTGGCTGACGTGTTGGGATTTGGGAGTAAAGGGGGCGTGGCACCTGCCAACCAACTTCCGGTGACAGATTGACGAGTAATGTAGATTCTCTACTACTTGTATGTTTTGCCATTCACTTCGAGTAAAACCGAATATTTGCAGGATGTGAAGAAAAGCCTAGCCATGTCTTTTTTTTTGTAGTTAGACATGATTCAATTACTACTTAATTTATCAACTGTAAAGTGTCTATATCTTTTTTTACATGCCACTATTATTTTACAGCACTAGAATATAAAATAACTCCATGTACAGTAAATGCTAAAATTTTAAATTAGAACATATTTAAAATGTATTAACCCTTAAAAAGTTAGAACTTTTGGCTTATATATGTATATCAAACCTTACCTTTACCTCATGTTGTGAATAGGAAGACTTGTGAGGAAGTATTAAGGTGTACATTTTACAGACTTCAAAAACAGAATTACATGTGGATTCACTTTAATAATCTATTCCAGTTTACATGTTAAATGTGATGGATTTATTGCTGACAATATTACACACACTATGCCATGTTTTTGATTGGCATGTCCTGTGGTATGGGAAATCCCTCACTAGTTCTGGTTGCAGTATCTGTGGGTTAGGTGATGTCTAGAGATGTTACCATTAGAGTTAATCACATTAGCATCTGCTGAATACCAACACCTGCTTGTGATATCTGCATCTAAACGGTTTCAGTGCCAATGTCTGGCCCCCTGTATGACCTGACCCTCCATTCAAGACGTGGATTATTCCTGGAAGGAGGCCAACTCTACACTTATGGTGTCTCCTTGTTGGGAGTAACTTGATAGAAACACACAGATTATTGGTTGCAGTTTGGCTCTGCATGAAAGTATCACACCAAGTTTGAGTGTTTTTGTCTCATACATGTTGGAGTACCTAGCATTCACAGAGCATTGGCTGATTCAGCTTGAAACCCTTCCTTCAATCATCACATTGACAAGTATACATGAATACGTCAAGTTCTAATTTTACATTTGGAAGGAGGGTAAAGTACTTGGTGAAGGTCACAAAGTAACGATACTGTGTCAAACATTTGAAAAGAAATCCAGATAGCATGACAGCACTAAAAACATATTTAAAGTATCTGATTGTTTTGGTTATAATCAAATGACCAAATAATGGGCTTAAGAATCATGCAATGCTGCTGTTTTCAAAACATTTGTTTCTGTACTATATACAATGTAGCTGACACCAAAAGCAAATGGGTAAAAAAGGATACACAAGCTGGCATACAGGTAAAACTCTTCCAGCAGTGGTGCTAGGATATGAAATATGGCAGCAATCAGAAGTATGCAATAATAGAGAAAAAAGGCATTCCTGCACTCACCTCAATTGTACGAGACAGCTGGCTCCTCTCACAGGTACCCCATGCTGAGTATGTCTGCCAGTCTGATGGAGGACCTGTGAGAGGAGCCAGCTGTCTTGTACCATTGCAGTGAGTGCAGGAATGCCTTTTTTCTCTATTATTGCTTACTGTTTAATTTATATCTAAATATAATTTATGTACACAAAAAAAAAAAAAAAAATAATGCACCCAGATAGAAATGTTGGATTACTAGAAAACTTTGCATGCTGACAAAATTGGATCTTAGCACAATAAGACATAAAAGAAGTGTTTCCCCCTCTGTCCTATAAAAAGGCTCTAAGAGGCTACTTTTGGGTAGTGTGACTCTTGGTAAGAGATTGTTGACTACTAGACATTCCCCTATGATGCATTTGAAGACAATGTGCCCAGTTGACAAACAGAGGTTACACATTATTGGACTAAGAAACATAGGGTGGTTGTTTTGAGGATGGTTGTTTTGATGAATTGCCTGCCTTCTGGGCTGTTCTGACCAAGCTGTTAGGAGCAGCAGTGGTTATGTAAGATAAGCACACACATCGCGAACCGGCTCCGGACGGCTCAGACAGACCACGTTAGAGAAGATTGCTTGCTCCACCTACAAGGTTGAGCAGTTTGCACAGTTTCCTTGTCCACCATCCAGAAACAGGTGGCACCTTCATTACATATTCCTGACTCTGCCCAGACATTTCCAGGCACTAAGCAAAAAAAAAAAAAGTGGTGTAACTGCCCCATTACATGTCCTGTCATTGACAGACAGCCACATTTGTTAGTGAGAAACTTGGACTGCTACAGACTGGAATGTATAGTCTTTAGTGGCAAATCCACATTGCCCTAACTGTTGATGTGACAATTTATAGAGCCATTGCATACAATAGTTCACACCTAGTAGTGATATGAGAGACAACAGTAGCTCAGTAATATGTGCAGGACATCCTATGGCCAGATGTGTTGCCTCTCATGGCAGAGCTTTCACTTGGTCTTTTTCAGCAGGGTAATGCTCGCCAAGGGTTTTTCAGGAATGTCTCCTCTAGATTGCAACACATATATATAAAATAAGAAGGTGAACAGCACACCGGAATAGCGCTATGTAGGTGGTGAGTGCAGGCCAGTCACAGGGGCCCCGGTCCTGGGTCCAACAAAGTAGATAGTAAAAGGGTTGACTGCAGCACACCAGCATATCCAATAAAAAGTAGCTTTATTCCATAGACAATGACTACGAAGCTGAGGTCTCACACCATCATAGTCAAGTCAAAGTGCATGTGATCCAAAGGGGTTTAAATACAGATAATCATGTGACTCATTCATTTGCATACATATTATCAAAACATAGATGTAAAGAAAGAGTAAAATGTACAATTGTGCATATTAAAATACATATACAGGACATAATGTAAATCTCCAAAAAGTGCTAAGTGCATATACAGTAATACAATAATGTGCTTAATATGCTTTATGGTTAAAAACACAAGAATATATAGACCAGGGTGTAACCCCATATAACTATGGGTTTGTAAAGTATCCAATAGTATCCACTCGTAACAGGGATGGGGCAGCGGAAATGGGAGAATGACAGGAAGAACATATCAGCATAATATTAGGCATTGTAAATCTGATGTGTAATTGAAAAGTCAACATTAATTTCCCTGGGTTTGAGGGATTGAAGTTCATGTATCAATTTCAACTCCCTCTTTTTAAGCTTACTCTCACTGTCTCCATCTCTCTTGAGGGGAGGAACGTGGTCCAATAAAGTAAATTTCAGATCCTTCTCTAGATGTTGGGCCGCTGCAAAATGTTTTTCAATGGAAAGTCTGTACTTCATTTCTGGATACTATACCGGTGCTGGTTCATCTGGGTCTTGAAGTCCCATGTGGTCTCCCTACATAGAGGAGACCACATGGGCACATCGCAACATAGATCAAAATAAATAACTACCTAACTTGCACATCAGATTATGTGTAGTTTTTACCAGAATGTGGATGGGCGAAGGACGAACCTTTCTGCATATAGTCACAATTGACACATTGCCGGCAGGGGGAGGAGCCCCTACCCCTGACTGACAAGTATTGTTGTGACAGCAATGTCAAAGAAATGTCAGATTTCACCAGCCTATCTTTTAAGTTGGGAGATCTACTATATGACAGTAGAGGGCGTTCATTGAATTCATGAATCTTAGGAAAACAAGTTTTCTAAATGTTCCGATGTTTGTTTAGAGTGCCACCAATGGTTTTGGAGTGAGAGCAAATGGTTGACACAAAAGGAATTAGTTTTTTGGAATCAAGTTTTTTTTGAGGAT
This sequence comes from Hyla sarda, assembly GCF_029499605.1. Classification (NCBI taxonomy): domain Eukaryota; kingdom Metazoa; phylum Chordata; class Amphibia; order Anura; family Hylidae; genus Hyla; species Hyla sarda. The sequence goes on from NC_079199.1 coordinate 61,386,640, forward strand.
GTAAAAGTTTGGTCCTGTCTAATGACATGACCCGAGACTTTTCTCGTTGTAGAAGAGGGAGGGGATACCCTCGTGTCGAAAATTCTGAATCATACAGTCAAGTGTGTATGAGAGTTTGTCATCTGATTCCAGGATGCGTCTCGCTCGAAGCATTTGACTGCCCGGAGGGAGCCCATCATTGGTCTTGGATAGCAGCTATCAAAATGTAAAATGGAGTTACAATCTGTCTCTTTAACAAAGAATTCAGTGGTTATACGTTTTTTGACAATGGAAACTATAGTGTCTAAAAAGGAGATAGAGGTTGTGGAAGAGCGAAGAGTAAACTTAATATGAGGATTTACAGAATTTAAATAAGTATGAAAGGAATGTAACTGTGTCATGTCTCCCCTCCAGACTAGAAACACATCATTGATGTATCACCTCCACCCTAGCACATTGCTGGAGTGGTGGGACTCATTGACGTGTGTGTCTTCCAGCACTGCCATGAACACATATGCATATGTGTGCACCATGTTCGTGCCCATTGTGGTGCTGGATGTCTGGATGAAGAAAGTATTTTTCTTCGGGAGCAGATAAAGTAAGGGAATGACAGGATGAGGTACCAGTAAGTAGTTATATAACGTTTTGTCAATCAGAGAATTAGATAATGCTTCATCCAGGACGGCTTTGATCCTTGCACAGATCATGTGAGTAGGGTCTCTGCTGAGGTTAAAGTATGTAGAGGAATCTGATAGTTGGCGTTCTGCTTCTAAAATATATTGATCCCAGTCCATGATCACAATGGCTCCATCCTTGTAGGCGGGCTTCACCACCAAATTGTGATCATGGACCAAGGAAGCATTGCTTCACGTTGTTGTCTAGTCTGATTATGTCTCCTATGTGTACCACTTGATTTTTTAATGGGGTGATTTCTGTATGAACTAAGTCGAAATATGTAAAGGAGGATTGAAATTACTCAAAGTCAAGAGAAAAATCGGAATAAGCAAATCCGTCCTGTTGAGAATAAATTGGGTTAACAGGAACAAAAACATTAGTACTACATGGATTAAAATGAAACCAGATTTTGAGTTTAAGCTTACAGAAGAATTGTATTAAATCAAGTTCTAACTGAAGCCAGTCTGTGTTCTGATCTGGACAATAACTTAGTCTCTTAGGCAGTAATTCAAGTTGACAATCAGTCAGAGGAATAGATGAGATATTTACCGTCTGCTGCTTGGTTACTTCTTCTTGAAGTGAAGCTTGGGCTGGATCTGTTTGTTGAGCCTCTGTGCATGGGTCTTGACGAGATCGGTGATGGTGTTGGCCTCCTCTGCGGGTTGGTCTCCGCCTGGAGGCTAATGTCCCCCTAAAAAAGGCTAAAGGTCAGAAGGCGTGGCTGAAGTATTGGTCTCGGTTGAACGAAGTCATGTATCTTTGGATGATTCTTGATTTCTTTGTGGGCATTTAGAGGATATTGAGGAATTATTATTCCAAATGTAGTCTTAACCAAAGGAATAGTCTAAGGTGTCCCTGTGCCACTTGTGGTGTTTTGTGGTCTCAAGCTCTCCTTTATTCCATAGATACAATGACTATGAAACTGTGGTCTCATACCACCAATGTCAAGTCAAAGTGCAAGTGATCCAATGGGGTTTAAATACAGATAATCATGTGACTCATTCATTTGCATACATATTATCAAAACATAGAAGTAAACAAAGAGTATAATGTACAATCGTGCATATTAAAATACCAATGAACACATAAGTACAAGATCTACATCACAGGTCACGCAGCGGGTCCCTCCAAGCGTGCACATCAGGAGAGAGCGCGCCACGCGGCCAAGCTAAAGCCGGGCATAGTGTATAAGTGTGTCCAGTGGTTGACCATATATAGATGGTCACATGGCCAAACAAATGCACATGGTTAGGCAAGTGCATACAAGGCACAAAGGAAGGCACAATATATCGCCATAGGAAGATATTCAAAACAATTGATGGGGGACAACAGTTTATAGTTTAACTGTTAATTAGTGATATTATAAAGAATATTAATTGGCTCCAAAATGAAAGGTGTATCAAAGATACAGACGTAAGAAAAATAAATAGAATGAAAAAGTGCAAAAATTAATAAAAAATGCATAAAGAGTGTATATTAAATTAAAAACATTCTATGGGGTCTCGGCTACCAAACATGTTTGACAGTTATACCAGGCAGATTGAATTAACTCTCCCAGGTGGACCCAACCACACTGTGTCCTACCAAAAAGGGAGGGCGCAGGTGCTAACCTGGTCTGGGGTCAAACATATAAGTGCTAGTACCCCAAATGAAACCCGGGTGGGTCCGTGTGTGTATGGGTTTTACGTAGCAAAATTATTATTAATGCCTCACACTCATGCATCAAGTACACTGCAGAGATCCCAGACTGAAATTGGTGTAATAAACATTATTGTGGCATAAGGCCCCCTAGGGTAAAAAAACTAGTACAACCAAAGCATAAAAGGAAGTTATATACAGATGTTCATTGGCTCAACAAAAATCCACGGAGAAAGGACAAAAATGCAAAAATGTTAAAAATAAAATTACTGTATAAAGAAATACATAGGGAAAATCGTAGTAAATAATACATTCTATGAAGATCTTGGGTCCAAATTGCCACCGGTCCACACTCGTCACTAGAAAGATAAACAATGTGTTTATTAATAGAGATCTCAATGCACTATCCTAAAAATGGGAGAATGAGAGGAAAAACATATCAGCACAATATTAGGCATTGTAAATCTGATGTGTAACCGAAAAGTCAACATTAGTTCCCTTGGGTTTCAGGGACTGAAGTTCATGTATCCATTTCAACTCCCTCTTTTTAAGTTTACTCTCACGGTCTCCACCTCTCTTGAGGGGAGGAAAGTTGTCCAATAAAGTAAATTTCAGATCCTTCTCTAGATGTTGGGCCTCTACAAAATGTTTTGCAAACGGTAAGTCTGTACGTTGTTTCCGGATACTATACCGGTGCTGGTTCATCCGGATCTTGAAGTCCCATGTGGTCTCCCTACATAGAGGAGACCACATGGGCATATCAAAACATAGATCACATAATCTGATGTGCAAGTTAGGTAGTGATTTATTTTGTAGTTTTTACCAGAATGTGGATGGACGAAGAACGAACATTTATGCACATAGTCACAATTGACACATTGTCGGCAGGGTAAGGAGCCCCTACCCCTGACCGACAAGTATCGTTGTGACGGCAATCTCAAAGAAATGTCAGATTTCACCAGCCTATCTTTAAAGTTGGAAGATCTACGATATGACAGTAGAGGGCATTCATTGAATTCATGAATCTCCGCATAACAAGTTTTCAAGATGTTCCAATGTTTTTTTAAAGCGCCACCAATGCATTTGGAGAGAGAAAAAGGTTGACACAAAAGGAATTTGTTTTTTGGTATCAAGTTTTTTTTTGCGGATGTAAAAGTTTGGTCCTGTCTAATGACATGACCCGAGACTTTTCTCATTGTAAAAGAGGGAGGGGATACCCTCGTTGTCGAAAATTCTGAATAATCCGGGCAAGTGTGTATGAGAGTTTGTCATCCGATTCCACAATGCATCTTGCTCGGAGCATTTGATTGCCCGGGAGGGAGCGCATCATTGGTTGTGGATGGCAGCTATCAAAATGTAAAATGGAGTTACAATCTGTCTCTTTAACAAATAATTGAGTTGTTAAACTGTTTTCGACAATAGAAACTATAGTGTCTAAAAAGAAATAGAGGTTGTGGAAGAGTGAACTTAATATGTGGATTACAAGAATTTAAATAAGAATGAAAGGAATGTAACTGTGTCATGTCTCCCCTCCAGACGAGAAACACATCATCGATGTATCACCACCACCCCAGCATATTGCTGGAGTGGTGGGACCCATAGAAGTGTGTCTCTTCCAACACCGTCATGAACACGTTAGCATACATGGGCGCCATGTTCGTGCCCATGGCGGTGCCATATGTCTGGAGGAAGAAAGTGTCATTAAAGGGATACTCCGGCCCTAGGACATCTTATCCCCTATCCCCTAAGATGTCTGACCACAGGGATCCCGCCGCTGGGGACTCACACAATCTTGCATTCGGCACCGACCTTTTTGAGCTGCACACCGCACTGCCAGCTCACAAACTGCCGCCCGCGGGGCCAGAGTATCGTGACATCATGACTCCGCCCTCGTGTGACGTCATGCCCCATCCCCGCTATGCAATTCTATGGAAGGGGGCGTGGCGGCCATGGAGGATGGAGGTGTACAGTCTGACCACGTCAAGTGTGACCAAAATGGCGTTGGGGGAACCTGTAAATCAGATATCTTGACCAAAAAATTGGTCGTGTCGCACAGGTAAGATCATGCTTTCATGGCATACTGACATAGGATCTGCTCTACGAAGATTGACGACTGACTGGTGGCAGAGTCCAGGGGGGCCACCAGTAACTTATGATTCTTCGGGAGCAAATAAAGTAAGGGAATGACAGGATGAGATACCAGTAAGTAGTTATATAACTTTTTGTCAATCAGAGAATTAGATAATGCTTAAAAGGGTACTACCATGGGGAAAAAAATGTTTTTAATCAATTGGTGCCAGAAAGTTAAACAGATTTGTAAATTAATTCTATTAAAAAATCTTAATCCTTCCCATACTTTTAAGGGGCTGTATACTACAGAGGAAATGTTTTTCTTTTGGATTTCTCTTATGTCACGACCACGGTGCTCTCTGCTGACCTCTGCTGTTCATTTTAGGAACTGTCCAGATAAGGAGAAAATCCCCATAGCAAACATATGCTGCTCTGGACAGTTCCTAAAATGGGCAGCAGAGGTCAGCAGAGAGCACTGTGGTTGTGACATAAGAGAAATCCAAAAAGAAAAACATTTCCTCTGTAGTATACAGCCCCTAAAAAGTATTGGAAGGATTAAGATTTTTTAATAGAAGTAATTTACAAATCTGTTTAACTTTCTGGCACCAGTTGATTAAAAAAAAAAAAAATGTTTTCCACGGTAGTACCCCTTTAATCTAGGACGGCTTTGATCCTTGCACAGATCACAAGAGTAGGGTCTCTGCTGAGTTTAAAGTATGTAGAGGAATCTGATAGTTGGGGTTCTGCTTCTAAAATATATTGATCCTGTTCCATGATCACAATGGCTCTGCCCTTGTCAGCGGGCTTCACCACCAAATTGTGATCATGGGCCAGGGAAGCCATTGCTTCACATTGTTGTCTAGTCAGATTATGTCTCCTATGTGTACCACTTGATTCTTTAATGTGGGTAATTTCTGTACGAACTAAGTCACAATATGTGTCAAAGGCATTAAACTGTATAGGAGGATTGAAATTACTCGGAAAGTCAAGAGAATTATATGAAAAAGCAAAGCCGTCCTGTTGAGAATAAATTGGGTTAACAGGAACAAAAACATTAGTACTTCATGGATTAAAATGAAACCAAATTTTGAGTTTAAGCCTACGGAAGAATTGTATTAAATCAAGTTCTAACTAAAACCAGTCCGTGTTCTGATCTGGACAATAACTTAGTCCCTTAGACAGTAATTCAAGTTGACAATCAGTCAGAGGAATAGATGAGATATTTACAGTCTGCTGCTTGGTTACTGCGGGATCAGTGATGGCGTCGGCCACCCCTGTGGGTTGGTCTCTACCTGGAGAACAATGTACCCCTATAAAAGGCTGACGGTCAGAAGGCATGGCTGAAGTATTGGTCTCAGTTGAACAAAGTAATGTATCTCTGGATGTTTCTTGATTTCTTCGTGAGCGTTTAGAGGATATGGAGGAATTATTGTTCCAAATGTAGACTTTACCAAAGGAATAGTCTAAGGTGTCCCTGTGCCACTTGTGTTGTTTTATGGTCTCAAGCTCTCCTTAAAATTTTAATAGAAATTGTTTGTTTTTTCAATGAGGCACTCAAAGTCCTCCTGGTTGGCGGTGGATAAGGCATATTCAGTTTCAGACGATCAGTGGTGGCAACAATGTCCTTTTGTAGGAACTCAATGTTCAAAAGGATAAGATCCAAAGCATATTTGTTGGATATTAATTCATATTTTGCTGTATAGTCCAAATCAGACGAATAGGCATTGTATTAAAAAAAAATCTTAATCCGTCAAGTACTTATTAGCTGCTGAATACTACAGAGTAAATTATTTTCTTTTTGGAACACAATGCTCTCTGCTGACATCACAAGCACAGTGCTCTCTGCTGACATATCTGTCCATTTTAGGAACTGTCTAGGGCAGCATATGTTTGCTATGGGGATTTTCTCCTACTCTGGACAGTTCTTAAAATGGACAGACATGTCAGCAAAGGGCACTGTGCTCGTGATGTCAGCAGAGTGCTCTGTGTTCCAAAAAGAAAATAATTTCCTCTGTAGTATTCAGCAGCTAATAAGTACTGGGAGGATTAATATTCTTTTTTTTTATAGAAGTAATTTACAAATCTGTTTAACTTTCTGGCACCAGTTTCATAAAAAAAAAAAGAAGTTTCCACCGGAATACCCCTTTAACATGGGTAACCAATAGAAGTGATTTTGAGGATAATAGCAGCCTGGGTCCACATCTTTGTCATAGGAGGAATTTTGATAGCATCCTAGGTGATTACCTTCGACCTTGAAGCATCTTAGTTGTGTAATAGATATTCTTCATATTACTGCACAGTTGTTGAGTGCAAAGGATAGTGTAGGAGTTTGTAAAAGACATGTGTGGGGCTGAGACAATAAATTATATGTCTACCAGATATGATGTACTGTTATTAGAGACATCCAAAAAGAATAGTGGATACATGATGTCACATTATGACACTCTAAAAGGTCAGTGGAGTGCTGGTGAATATTAACTTGAAAACCTGCAATTTTATGACAGATTGCTATTAACCCCAATACACTACCCCCCCCCCCCCCCCCCCCGCCTTTATAAAACCTATAGGACCTTAACTGCGACCTAAGACATGGGTAGTTAAACTTCCACACATAAAATTTTGTGACATGCCCTATATTGCCAGCAATGTGCCCAGGTCAGTTTCATAATTTTTTTTTTTACTCATGTATACATTTCTACCTATTTCATTTGGCAATGAAAGCTCTGCACTGAGATTTGCCTTTTCCTGGATAAAGCAGGTTTAGTTTGTATGTGTCTCTGTGTTTATGCCTGTTTAATGTCTTCTCATACTACCCATAAGGCTTTGTGTCGGTATCTGGCAGGAGCATACAGACATAGCCTATGTTCACTCATAGTCAATAATCAACATCAGCATTGCCTGTGTACCTCTTAACTGCTGTGCGCTCGGATACTCGCCTGTATCCTGTTAGGTAAAAGGATATATATGTAAAAATGAGAGATGAGCGAACTTACAGTAAATTCGATTCGTCATGAACTTCTCGGCTCGGCAGTTGATGACTTTTCCTGCATACATTAGTTCAGCTTTCAGGTGCTCCCGTGGGCTGGAAAAGGTGGATACAGTCCTAGGAGACTCTTTCCTAGGAATGTATCCACCTTTTCCAGCCCACCGGAGCACCTGAAGGCTGAACTAATTTACGCAGGATAAGTCATCAACTGCCGAGCCGA